>NW_016690380.1:1001869-1087176 GCF_001604755.1 Lepidothrix coronata | reverse complement strand
TCCCACGGACAGAGGGCAGGGGTAGATGGGATATGGGGAAGGAATTGTTCCCTCTGAGTGTGTGGGGGGGCCCTGGCCCAGGTTTCCCAGAGGAGCTGTGGCTGCCCCTGGATCCCTGGAAGTGTCCAAGGCCAGGTTGGACAGGGCTTGGAGCAACCTGGGCTGGTGGAAGGTGTCCCTGCCCATGGCAGAGTGTTTGAACAGGATGATCTCTAAGGTCCCTTCCAGTCCCTTACAACCCAAATCATTCTGTGATTGCATCTTTTTTATGGTACCCTATATAATAAAGTGCAAGGTACTCTATTATAGGTCTAGATGTTTTCTTGGTTTAGATTGATAATGCAGCTTGGCATTGTTTTGAAATTTTAGTTTGCTTGTGGTAGATTATGGTATTTGAAGACTTTGTTTCAAGAATATCAGAAACAGAGAATTTAATAACAATATTTTTAAATAATCCCCTTGTGTCCTCAAGAGTTACATATGCCTATACATATAAAGACAGGATACAAGGACCTTTTAGACTTTTAATTGTAATATTAAAATTAATAGTAGTGATGATCACGAGAGCCCAACAAAACCAAGATTAAAAAAATATGCCCAAATGTTTGAAGCTCCTGATCACACAGAGAAATGAGAGGGTTTTTTCATTCATTGTAGGGATTCAGGCAATTAAATTAATACTGTTCCTGTACCATGTCAGTACCTGTTCTGTTGAAAAGTTAACTGACAAAGGCTCTATAGGAGAATTGCAAAATGAAGAGGCAGATAAAGGAGGAAAAGAAGTTACAGAACATAATTAATTAATTATTAATGTCGTGAGTCTTCAGATCAAGCTCAAATAAAGCAAACAAACCTTTTGTCTAGTAAGGAAGAAGCAGAAAGAGTCCATGATTCAGAAACTGTCACACTTGCTATTTCAATGAGCTAAAACATGAGGATGCCATGCCAGATTCTGTTCTCATGCCATAAATCCAAAATAACACCATTGGCTTACTTAGATTTTACATTAAGTTCAGGAGAGTTACTTTGAATTTACATCACTGTAGGATCAGGATCAAACTGCTGAGAGGATATTAAAAGGAGATTAAACATGATCTTAACCAGCAATTTCCCAGGATATCCAAGGATTTTCAATTTGAAAGATTTTACAACTGTCTGCGAGTTGGATAAATTTCAAATGCAGGGTCTGATAAGAGCATTTGCAGCTGCCAAAAGAACCTGTTTTAAGGACCTGGAAGTTGGCAGTGAAAGGGAACATCATGGAAGAGTGTCACAGAACAGGCAAGGCAGTGAGCAACTGGCAGGAGCTCTGAGAGCATTTCTGGGAGCACAGGGGCATTACTGGACTCATTTCAGATATTGGGTGGGTTTCTGATACTCCGGTCACTCATTCAGTAAAACTTTCAGTCTGGGCTTAAAGTACAGATATGTGTATTTTGATATCAAGATCCACATTTGGCTACCAAACTGCAGTTCATGGTAGGCTCACGCTCAGATCAACTCAGAAGTCTTTTTAATATCTTGGTCTGATTTATTTTGCTTTTTCCCAGACACAAGACTAATATTCAGCATTTCCACTTCTGAGTATTTATTCCAATGTAGATGCCTCAGCTCGCTTTGCTTCATTCATTAACAGTATTTCTACTGAATTTAATGGAAAAACTTGGCTTTATCAAGAGGCCTGTGCTCTTGGATCTCTGCAGCTGCTGTTTGCAGGATGCTCTCAGAGCATCAGCGAGGTGAGTGCAACAATCTGACCTGTAATTCTTGAAACACGGGATGACTTTCATTTCATTCAAATTATTTCTCATCTGGCATAAGAGGACACAATATCCATCTTCTGATACTCTGAAAGTCATAGGCTCAGTTGATAAATTTTCCTGAATAAATGAGGATTCCAAAGAACTGATAAACAAATAGTGAATTCTGGTTTGGTGCTGATCTATGGGTAAGAGATATTGAGAAGAGATTATTGCTACAAACCCCTTGTGTAATTTTGAGTATTGTGTCCTTTTAATTTGCTTATTCACAGAGGTCCAAACTGACTAGCTCTGAAGCTGGGCAGATCTACAGCTGATTTTTGAGCACAACTAAAATTCTTCTGTACACCAAAGAATTGAATAAAACACACACAAAGCAGACATACAAATTTTTTTGTACCTTTAACCCTGAAAATCAAGCAGTGTAAATCAGCCTCTTCAGGGATGTGCTGTAGTAACTAAAGTATGCAGATTTTAAAGATATCAAGAGAATAATTTTAAATAATCTAAACTACATCCAGACTTCATACATTAAACATGAAACATTATATAATAGGCTAATTTGAAGAAGGCTCCAAATGCCCTTAAATCTGGCTGAGGAAAATCCTGAAGGAAATCACTTCTCTAATTCAAAGTGATTTTTTTATTGTCTGGGTGATATGATGGAACAATGATCTGGTTCACATTTTATACAATTATGTAGCACTTTTTTGAAATGAAATGGAACCAAAATGCACATACAAGTAACACAGTTGAATTTTATTGCCCAGAGCAATTATACCCTGAAATCAGACATAAAGGCTGCAGAGCTTGTTGTAGAAGACCTAAGAAAATATTCAAATATCAATACAACTTCATTTTCTAGAAACAAATCTGCCATAGGAAACACAAACTGGTATTTTTTAATAATAATAATAGAAATCCCATCAAGTGTATACCAGGTGCTGAAGCATGTCCCACATGACACTCCTGACTAGTTCATTAAATAAGATAATTTCTGCATTACTTGTAGTTCCATCCTTGGCCTCCAAGCATTTCACCTCCCTGTCCTAAATCAAAGAGCCCTCATGGCACTCGATTCCTCACCTTTCAAAGCATTTGGCACTTCAGCTTTTCCAATTAAAACTCCAATTAACAACAAGAATATTTCTTTTCAGCACAAAATATTCAGTGCCTTGTGTAATTTGGGCCTGAATTTGCATGTCTTTTTATCAGCTACTGTTTATAATGTTCATCTCCATAATAGATTTACTTGAAGTTTTATTTGTTACTAGTCAAAATATTAAACTGAAGTTTTAACAGCAAACTATTGGTAAATTGACATTAAATTCAGAGTGCAGATTTGACTGAGAGGAATAGAGATGGGAAACATTGTAGAAATGTTGTAGAAGCAATACATCGTTTTCATGTATTTTAAACAAAACATGTGAAAATATTAATTATAAATGTAAACCAAAATGCAATGTAGGTAAAATTAATTTTTTCAAATCTAAACTCTTGAGCAGAATACAGCATTTATTCCATTGTAGATATATTCTGGGAATTTCATTTCAAGCAGAAAAGGTGTTTAAATTGTTTCATTCAGCTAACAAAATGGAAACAATCAATTCTCAGTTTAAATAAGGTTTATGAGAACACCTATGAGTGTTTGTGTCAAGTAATATGATAAGGACTTGCACAGAAACATTCTGCTGAACTTTCAAAGTATGAAGTTCACTGGGTTGATAATAAAGTACTGCAATGACCTTGTTCCCTGGGATCTGATGGTTCTCATAGTGATGCATCCAGTATAAATATGTTTTTATAATTTACACATTCTCAGGAAAAAAAAAAAGAACGGCCTATTTTTACCAATATCCATACATATTAGATAAGTAAAAGGCAATGAAATGTGAAAAGGCAGCAGTAAAAATGTGTAAAAACAAACATTTATAATGATATAATCTAGTTGGAGCACAAATGTCAACCTCCTCATGGTGCAGTTTCATGACATCTCGTGATTGATGAAGATAGTGAAGTTCTATTAAAAGCAGTGCCATGTTCAAGATAACAAGGTTATCACACCATTAGGCACTTTCTGGATGAAATCAACAGCAAAGCCCCACTGATGGTCAGAATATTGTATTGCACTCAAAGGCTTTAAAAGTACATATTTGAGAACCTGTGTATCCAATTGGCAGAGAAAGGATTAGATAATCCATTATTATTAACTGCTATATAACAAGAAAATTATAGAAATGTATACAAATAAGAGGAAAATTTCTGTATTAAATGTTGTTCACAGCTATATAATATAGTTCTTGCAAGGAAAACAAAAGCATTTTGTAATATTGATGAGGTTTGTAATACTGATGAGGTCTATTCAGAAAAAAAAAGCAAATATTTGATCCATATGTCAAAAATAGGCCTTTGCCCTGACAACATTTTCCTGGGAAAAACCCAGGAAAGCCATTGAATACACTGATGAGCAGTGCTGGCTGATGGTGGCTGAGATCTGGGAAGAGACTTCATCCCAGGGCATGGAAGAGAAACTGAAAGAGGGAAAATTTAGGTGAGATATGCAGAAAAAATCCTTCCCTGTGAGGGTGTTGAGGCCCTGGCCCAGGTTTCCCAGAGAAGCTGTGGTTGCCCCATCCCTGGAAGTGTCCAAGGAAAGGTTGAACGGGGCTTGGAGCAACCTGGGCTGGTGGAAGGTGTCCCTGCCCATGGTAGGAGGTTAGAAGCTGAGCTTTAAGGTCCCTTCCAACCCAAACCATTCTGTGATTTTAAGAATCACACGTGCCTTTTTGCCAAAGATGAAGATCTTTTGTCGGAAGAAAGATGTGTTTCCCAAGCATTTTCTGAAATATTTTGAAATATTAGCAATGGCAAGTGGAAAGAAATCTTGCAAATCTAATCAGATTCCCAACCATGTTAATCCACAGAAAGATGAACCACGTCAAGGAGACTTTCCAATACATCAAAAATCTATGCACTGCCTCCTCAACAACAAAATACCATAACTCCCATAAACATAAATGTTAAAAATCTGCCTCCATAACAAGGCAATTATAATGAGACCTGTCACTCATCCCCTTCACCAGGGTGTCTGAGGAATGACTCATTACATTTGCAAAGAGCTTTGAAATCCTGAGATGAAAGATGGCAAAGACATGCAAAGTATTACCATCACTACACAAGGTGGTGTTATCATTGTCATCAAACACAGTGCCTTAGGAAAGGGCACTTCTGCTCAGGAATTCATTTGTGATTTTAATAGCTCACTTATTCCAACGTGAAGCTTCTGTTACTATCAGAGCCAAACCTGGATCCAGGGAGTGAGACTATCAGGATTTATAACTATATTCTTGCCCTTCCAGCCCCAAGATGTCATTGCCATACAGAGAACTGCAGCTGAACTGCAGCTGAGGATGGAGCAGGCACACGGAGCCCATGGCTCTCAGTTCAGCATCCCCTCCACGAGTAGCAGCTGCAGCTCCAGAGCTTCTCTTTGCCAGAACTCACAGTAGATTGTCTCTTTTGAGCTCCTGCAACTGCTCCTCTAAAGAATATTACACAGGGAGTGCCAAAGCAAAAATATATGTGGATGTACATAATAAAGGGAAAAATAGAGTTTTTAGAAATTAGTCTTTTCCTCTGTATGCTGACATCCCCCCAAATATGGCAAGTAGTTCAACTTCCCAGATACACTGAATACCTCCAAAATTTCAACAGTATCAGCTGAAAACTGAGAAGTTTTTTGCCATTCTAGGCAGCAACATGGAGTTTGAGCACTTTGTCATTAAAACAACTGGACTGTGTCATTACTGAAGGAGAGATTCTGATTCCAAATGTCAACACCAACTCATCCACTGTGATACAGCAGCAGAATTGCTACAATCAGCATCTACATATGCAGAGGAATTTTGTGGGAGGCCTTGAAAGTGCCCCCAGCAGCCCCAGAGCTCTGACAAACTCCTTGGGCCACAAAACTTGTGCCTTTTGTTTCCTAGTAAGTATCAATGATTCTGTACAAAGCTCAGCTATACCATGCTGCTGATCTGGCACTTTTATTCATCTATCCATCAGTAAACAAATGGCATTAATGTTTAAAAGGTTACATTTTTTATTGATCTTAAACCATGATCTGACAGGGGTTACTTGCTTTCCATAGGTGCTGTTTTTGCCAACACACCTCAGCTGAATAGCACTGAAAGTAAATTCCTGCTTTGGTTCATTAGAATATTCAGCAAGTGAATACATTTACAAATCATAATTAACTACCCCTTTCTGTTTAGTTTCTCCTTTGAATTGTTTTGCATTTTTTTGTTACAGTTCTGGAGCAGAGAGAAGTATGTCTATTAAAGATTTTGAACATCTTCTCCTGGGAAAAAGTAACTTTTATTAATTGCACCTAGAAATCTGTTTCTGCTTGGGGAGGATCAAGCTCTTGCTATCTTTCTCCAGTTAAACCTAAACTAGTCTGAATTTCAACAGTGCTGACCAGTCACATACTGGGCCTGTCTCAACTTACACCTGCAGCTCTTAAATTCTGGTATTAATTCACAAAACTCTTTTAAGTCAATGGAGCTCTGCCAGTTTTCATGTACAGAACATCCTGCCCATTATTTCTAACGTCATACAATTACAGAACAGCTCTACCAGACTCCTTGTTTTTATCAAGAAACAGTTTATTTAAATCAAGTGTATTGTATTGTGCAACACTTTAGAAAAGCCAAGGGAGTATAAAGAGTAGATTACTGTACTACTTACAATATGGGGGTGGAATAGCTTTATTTTTATGTAAATTCCTCTAAGGAATGATAGGTTCATTTTGCCTTGATAATGTTCAAGGTGGCAGTAATTCCTTGTGGAAGCATCATGTCAGATATACAGAGAAGGTTTCGATTAAAGTACACTGGGAACTAACATGTTCGCCACTTTTAATAGAATAATAGATAAGTTTAGGAGCAGTTTCTTTTACTTTTTCTTTTTCCTGTTGGCTTGGAAAATAATTATCAGAGTTTTGAGCTTTTAGCACAAAACACTTTGGGGTAATTAAAGGACACATAAGCCCTGCACAAAGGGTGACAGCAGATGACACTACTGTTCATCCTGACCCTGCCCAGCCACCAGAGCAAACTGGACAGAGATGCTCCTGGTTCAGAGGAATGATTAGCATAGTGCTAATCCTGTCTGCTAAGTGGTGATCACAGTACTAAATCCTGCAGACTGAGGAAATCAAGGATTTGTTCCCGGGGTCGTCCAGTATCACATCTCCACCCCACAGACATGCATCTGCCTGTCTGCCACAGCCTGGCCTCCACCTGTTTGCCTCCTAAAGTACAGAAAAGCATCAGATGAATGCTTTCTAAAACGTGATTTCCAAAGACAACTCACAAATTTAAAAACCTGTCAAATCAATTTATGCTCTGCCTTCCTCAAATCAGGACAAATAAGGGAACAGACAAATCCCCCCACCCTTCAGCCACACAAACTCTACTGCCCATCCACAAGAGCAGTGCACAACACTGGGACATACTCAACAGCTCAGGAGCCAGAGGAGACCAAAATACCACTTTTGACTAAGGTGCCAACTCGACAACTGCTTGTAGTTCCCATCCCTTTGGGAGGGATCCAGTGAGTCCTCTGGCTCCTGGTTTACAGACCAACAGGTCTCTGTGGAGAGGTCACAGAGGACACAGGGAAAATAATGTTGCTAAAGCACGATTTACTCTCCCTGACTACTTATTTGGATCATTCCTCTGATTCAGAACACAATTTCTCTTCTCGTGCTGCTATTCTTCAAGTCACCACTCAACTTATTTACATTTTTTGCCACTGGCAAAGAGTAATATTCTGTTTCTTTACATGTTGATCCTTGTCCCTCTCCAGCTCACAACATGATTATAAAATGTTAAGTGCTGATCCTCCAATAAAACTTAGACACATCTGAAACTCTGTTCAGGAAGCCCAAAAAACCAATATAAAGTGAAGGGAAAGGTATAAAAGGAAACTGCAGCTTCTGTTCAAAGCACAGACGGCCTGAAAGAATCCAGTGTTAATATAACATTGAAGTGACCTACAGAAATCATAAACACTTGATGTTTTGAATCACAAGACAGAGAAAAATCTAGGTAAGACATCAAATAGAGTAGAAAACAGTAGAGGATAATAGCTACAAGGCAATGCACAAAGGTGAAAGAAGAGAGATATTACAAAAATCCTAAAATAAAAAGGTGCTAATTGCCATTCATCTTAAAAGTAGGCAATTTTCCAAGGCACTGTAACCAGCCACAGTCTTCCTCTTAGTATGAAAGAATAATATTTCAGGTAGAGAACATTTCAAATACAAAGGCAAAAAAGCTCCCCACACTTCAAGTAGGAAAATAATCACCCCAGCATATTCAAAGTAAATTGCACTAAAACTCATTGGATTTGTAAAAGCAAACCACAAGAACTTTGTTCAGTCTTTAATCATTACTTAGTGAGTAGGTTAATGTGACTATTTATATCATTAGCACAACCTTTTGGAGGTACACAAAATATTATTTTAGGAGTCCTTGGGCCTGTTCTATTATAATGCCTGTCATGATTCAGCTTAAACTCTCACTTTAAAACAGAAAAGTTTGCTTTTTATCTACTTTTTGTATTTGCTGTTAAGTGAACACATAAGAATGCACTTTCTTCTTGATTTTTGGATATCATTCTTACTTAGCAGGAGGTTGCAGGAGAATATACTGTCAGCTGTATGGGTTCCAACCATGGAAATATGGAGCATAGGGAAGCCTTAGAGCTCTTTCTGCACCCCTCGAGCCCTAACTGAGTGGCTGAAATTGCTTCTTAGTCTCAGAAAACACTGGCTAGAGCTCTTTCTTGGTGACTCCTTGGGGAAGTTTTTAGGAGACACTCAGACTCTACACGGGGGAGGGCCTTGAGCCCACCACACTCTTCAGGATGTTCTCACACTCCTTGTCTTCTGCCAGGAGACCTGTCTCTGTGTTCCACCACTTTGACCATGGCAACATATCCATTAAGGTAATGTTTAAAGGAGAACATTCCAATAGGTCAAGGTCAGTAGAATCAGTGATCTACACTAGTAAATCACAGAAGCATGTCTGTGCTTTTTTTCCTCTATGAAGAGAATAAAAATAATGTGGTATGGAATGGTATGGAATGCAGAAATAAACAGCATCACCTTCTATCATATTTTCTTGGTCAGTGTTTCACAGGATTTTGGGATAAATTCTTACAGAGCCATTACTCCTCCTGTTTCCAACCTTCATTTTCCAATCTCCACTGTGCTCTCTGTTGCAAAAAAATGGGGGGGAAACCTGGTTCTGTCTTGCTTTCATGACCTACATGATTTCATGATCTACATGAAATCTTCCTGTTTAGGGATACTGAAGGAACTTGTCTTCACCTCAAAATCTCAATCCATGTCACCTGAAATATTTATTTCAGCTTTAATCACTTACCCAGGGTTACTGAACTGCATTTTCCCTCAATCCTTTTGGCACAGGCCATGCCAGGGCCTGAGTTTTACTCAGCCTGTGGAACTAGAAAAATTGTGCCATTGCCAATTTCTTCCTCTGAATTCTCTTGTATAAAATCACTCATTTGTTATGAGAATAAACAGCCCCACATGCCCCACAAGTCATGATTAAAACCTTCTATATCATCTTGAGGGTTGGTAGTCATAAAAATCTTAGCACTTACAGATTCCCTAGAAGAAGCCAAAGAACTCAAACTTTGACAGCACTAAGGGATTTATATGGACAAAAATATCCACTAGAACATACTAAAACTTCCAGTGAAGAAATGTTTGGTTTAGGAAATCTCCTGGTAGTCTGAACTCCATCTGTGACCTGTTGGTATTGACTTGCTCACTACAATATATAAGTATTGACTAACCCAACCCAAACCCACCTGTAGGTTACACACCTTGCACACTGCTGGACTAGCAGTGCTTCCACCCGGGAAAACTCACTGGGGCAAACAGCGAGGGAAATGCTATCAAAAAATATCACACTTCCTCTGTTTGAAAAACATTTCTTTATGCTTTGAATGAAGAATACAACATAGAAATAAATTGGATTCTACATTGTAGATGCAGAACTGCCTGGCTGTGAGAAGAGAGAAAAAGCTCTTGCAGTAGCAGGAGATAATTATGGACAATGACAGGACACCACATAAAGTCTCCTGGGAAAAAAATAATTGATCCATGCCATCAATATTTCCACTCTATCTTTTTGTCTCTCCCTCTACTTCTTTTTCTTCTTTCTTTCTACTGTACTACTACTCTTATTTGACCTTCAGCCAACCATTAAAGTAACCATTGAGCCGCAGTAATAATTTTATAGTGTGGTCTATAATCTTGCTTTTTGCATTGATGCCAGGAGGTTTTCCTCTTTTTAATATCACTATTTAATGTCTCCAGTATGATAAGAATGTATTTTCTGCTGCTTGCAGTGCTTTCAATTGTTACTGCAACTGTACTTATTATTTTCCAAAATTTGAAAAAGGCTTCATTGCCAGGCACTAAGACCCTCAGCTTAATCCCATCTTCCTGCCAATGACTTATTTTGGATTTGTGCAGAGCATTGGACCTGATTTCATGACAGCAGCTCTTCAGTCCATTGTATCCTTCAACATATAAATAAGAATTGCTTAAAATTCCCTGGACTTCTCACAGATAAGGTGACAGGAAGGTTCTGTGCTGATGCAGCCCTGACAACGAGGGGAACAAGTACAAGCTTAAATTAAAAAGTAACACACCTATTTTCAGTTTTGTTGTACCTCTGGATATCCTATTATATTACCTATTACCAGGGACAGTTCTGCAGAGTATAAACATCATCTTAAAAGAATTAGTAAGTATTATGGCTGCTAAGAAAGTACTTGCAAAAATGCTGTAAAGCATTAAAGATATTAACGTTAGCATTTAAAACAAGCTGCATATAGATGAAACTGTGAAATTAAATAAGAATCTTTCTGCTGGCTCTTCATTTTAAGGAAATACATAAATTTTTCTCACAGAAATGCTATTAGGAAATTAATTTCAGCTAACTGTGCATGCTGAAAATGGTGTGTGCTCCAGAAGAGGGGACAGTACAAGGAGGTGACTTAGGAAACTTTATTTTCACCACATCGAAGATAGAGAAACACAGAAGCAAGACCAGAATTTAAGGACTTGATTTGTAGCTTGAACTGCACCAACAAACTGTTACTTCGTGTCAGTAATGTCACAGTGACAATGGGAACTTCCAGGGACAAATGGGGGATGTGCCAGACCCAAAGCTACTTTTTACAGGAGAAGAGTATTAAATTCTCTGATGAATTACAGTGACTTTAACAGACATAAAACTTACCTGGGGAAATCCTAAACATGCCTGGCATAAACCATGTTGAGATCAGACAGATCCAAACTGGGCATAGAGCTGTGATGGACAATTGAACTCAGCAATAATTAAGGAATGGCTCCTCCATCTTTTCCCACCCAGCTGCTGCCCTTGTTCAAATGCTGTTGCCTCGTTTGCATCGAGGGGCCCAGAGCAGGGAAGTAAAAGGGCAAGATTTATTGCACAGAAAGGTCAAACCAGATAATCTAATAGTTCCATTCGATCCTGAAATTAAAACCATTTTTGATTACATGCTCTCTGAGCTCTATACACAGGCACATCTTTATAAAGGAATTTCCTTCATGTGCTCCTTTACTTGCTGTTGTTATTTTTGTTATTTTTCTCCACATTGTTTTCTTCTTTTTTTTTAATTGAGACGAAACAGGGCAGCAAAAGGTCTATTCACTTTTTAAAAAAATTATTATGTATACAGGTTCTCTTATGGTTTTATGGCTGAAATTTTTAATATCAGTATTCCTCACCAACAACAGGTGTGAATGTTCTACAGGACTCAAAGGTTATTCACACTGAAAAAGGGAACACTGCTCAAATGGAAAGTCTAGTTTATATCTTTTTGTGGAAGATACCCCGTTTTGACTTTTTTTACATACAAATCCTATTTATTTCTGAACAAAAGAATTTAACAGGATGCATTCAAGATAAGTTCTTAGAATGAATAAAACTAGGATTTAAGTGCTGTCTACAGAAATCTCTAAGATGTGACTTGACAAGATTAGTTAGTGTGGCATAACTGGAAATGGAAGAGAAAAATTAATTAATTAATTAATTTTGAAAAAACCCCACCCACCAACCCAAAAACCAAAAAACAAACCAACAAACCACCAGGAAACAATCTCATTTTAAAGCATCCAGTGAATATACACCAATGTATGGTGTATATGTATGGATCCCTTCCACCCCAATTTTTATGACTGCAAAACTGAAAGGAGCAGGAGAAGGGCAATATTCCCAGCACAAATGCACTGAATAGATAATCACCAATACTATTTTTATAGTCAATAACTTGTGCTTCCACAATGTATTTCAGCCTTTTTGTAGCTCCCCATCCAAGCACAAGCTGAAAGAATGTCAATTTGAGGGCAATAAAAATGTGTTCTAGATTAGAACTGCACATAATGGAGAAAGAATTCCAGTCAAAATAAAGCCAATCTCACGTTACTTTCTTGGGTTGAGGAATCAGATACAGTTTCCCTTTTTTTTTAACTTATGAATTTGAAAAATATTTCCTTGGTAGAACGTAATCAAGAACATGTGTGAGAAAGATCTGAACTGGTGATGCTCTCTCAGAGCAATGAAAGAAACAGATTTTTCAGAGGCAGGATTCTGATTTTGTAATGTATGTACATAACTGCAACTCCAAAGGTGAAAGCATAAATTGCTACAGGCACCTGTACTCAATCCACTTTAAAAAGCAAATAGAACAGATCTAAAATTCCATATTTAACCCCTAGAATGTTTAAGTTCCCTTCAGGAAAAAAATATCCTTAAAATATATCTAAGCAGCTAAATAATTTTTAATATTTTAATATTTTAATGCAAAAAATCAAAAGCCAAACGCACACACAAAAAAATCTGCATTGAATCTCTGATGCTATAAAACACAGTTTAAGGATTTTATAATTCTTCCCTTTAAAAATTTAATTTGCATGCTTTTCACCAACGAGGTACTTTGTTTTTCTATCTAAAAGTCAGTAACCAGAAACTTCCCAGAACCTGTTTGTGGTGGGTACAACATCCAAATTAGCTCTGATATTTTTCAGGAAGGTTTGATTTTGCAAGTTTTCCAAGAAATCTCCATGTCAGACACAGGCGGGATAAATTATCTTCCAGTAGTACCTGGAATCTGAGTGGAACAGGACAAACAATGTCACGGGCAGAGAAAAAAGTCAGAAAAACACAACAGTAGTTCAGAGCAACAAAAAATCAGGGAACCAAAATATCTCAAGTTCATGTCCACTTACATCCTGTCCTTTAAGCCATATTTTACGGCCAAATATCAGCATTCAGGAGCTCCTTGGGGCAGGTGGGGTCAAGCACAAAGATGTGCAAGCACTTGCTTTCTACCAAACAAACTTCCTCCAAATCTTTCTCCAAGTTCTCCCCCGTGACATAAAGAAAGTCACATCCTCACCATTCTTCTCCTTTCATGCATATATTAATTATCAGAACAAATAATTTTCATCTCCCTTATTCCCTTTCTTCTTCCAGAGCAAACCTGGGATTATCAAAAAAGTAAAGCAGAAGTGGTGAAAATATGGATACTGGGAAACTTGGATTTAAGTAATTCCACCGAGGACAGGATTTTCCACCCTTCAGTTTTTTAGGGGATATGAATGAGACATAGAACAAAAACACAATCATGCATTGGGTAAAGTTTAAAAAGAAGAAAAAAATGGTTTCAAAGCAACTGATATTAAGAATGCTGCTATTTTTATTTTTCTCTCCTTGGCCTAAATATTTCTGGGAATTTTCTAGTGTAGATAAGATTCTGTTCTGGGGCAATTGAAAGACAGTAAATCTGAGCTGGCTTCCTCCAGCAGAAGATGTGCCCTTATAAGACAAACTTGAAAAATCATATAAAAATGAACACAGTCTGAGAGATGAACACAATTCCAAAAGTAACTATACTGATTCAAAAACAAACAATAGTTCTGTTAGAAATTGGCAGCATTCCCAATAATAATATTTAAAGAAGCAAAGCCAGAATACAATATGCACAGGCATAGTCCAACTATTTTTAACTGACATATAACTGTACACTTTATGAGAAAAGTTCAACAAGATTTGTCAAATAACTCAAGGTCTGGCTGTTCAAATCCTCACTGCACAGAACAATTGCCTCATTTTTTGAGAGCTCCCTTCCTGTATTTCATTAGAATGTGCTGAGACGCTCCAGTCTGAGGGTTCCCATCTTGGTACTGGCAGAACACCACACGCATTTTCCTGCACAGTTTCTTGGGACAAAAAGGGGTTTAGATGACTGATGTAACACTATGACTTTCCACAGGCTGTGGACAAGCTGGTTCCTGCCTGCCCATCGTCAGATATTTTGCTCTTCAGGGAGCAAATTTTACTTTCTCTAGAACAAAACATCTACTGTGGTGAAAACTCTCCACAAGACCATCCAAGATCCTGAAGCTTCCCAGGAAGCTGCTGAAGGCTCAGAACAGCGTGTCCCAAAAAGCTCTACCAGCACAAGGCTTCTTAGATTTAGCTGCTTGACACCCATGGCATAATTGGAAATTTTTAGGCCAACCCAGATTTATCAGGTCTGTCTGATACTTAGAGACATCCCAGAGTTACGGCTCCATGCTGGGCTTTCCAAAGATTTCTTTGTCAGCAAATAACCAAGTGAAACCCATCAGTGCAGCCCATGGATGAGATTAGATATGTTTTTAGGTCGCAAGCTAAAAGCTTGCTAATGCTTACAGGCATTCCTTGTCTAGGAATGTTTGTTAATTTGAACTCCCCTCCCTTGCTGTGTTTCTTTAATCTCCCAACCAGCTGTCTCCCATAAAAAGATATTTCTGTTTTTAGTTACGAATCTGTTTAGAGATAAAACTTGCTCATAAATACACAACTGCATCCATGGTCTTTTTTTTTTTTTTTTTAACTGACAGCAGAAAACCAACTCCAGATGAAAAATATTGAACTTTTTTTAGGAACAGAAGATGGTTCCTACTTGCTTGAAGCATGGTGCATGTGTTATAGATGCTCTAGGTTTTAGGTCTGGTGTGACACTGTGAAAGAACTCTTTGAAACAGCCATTCTTGTCACCTTTTCAGATTTAAAGCTCATGAGATGGGATAAATGGAAATTCTCTCAGAGACTCGTAGTGTTTTTACCTGCAGAACACCTGAACATGTGAAATGGACTCAGTGTAAGCAACAAAAACCTCCCCCTGGCTCCACAACTTTTTCTTTCCTAATAACAGCAAACCCAGGTAATTTCTAACTTGTTTTCCCTTCCCTTAATTCCTAGATTTTAACTAAATAAATTGTATCTAGTTCTTAATTTATATTCCATACAGATACATCAATCCAGAGTTCAACATCTCTGGGAACAATAGCTTTGAGAACAATTGAGGGCTGTGAGCCAGATCCTCTTGTTAAAACACACATATTTAGATGGTTTTTAAGCAATTTCACTAGAATGTGTTAAGAGTTCTTTAATTTACCCCTGCCAATACCATATTCCTCTTAAAGCAACCTCTGTTTTCTGAATAGTTCTGATTTCCACTAAAATGATTTTCAGCTATTTAATTAGAGGTAAACTGAAATACTTCTCCCTGTAATTCAAGCTAAGTGCAAAAGAGCAACAGAATTCTAATGTTGATTCTTTACTGTTGCAGAAAGTAACATTTTAGTGATACCCAAGCAACATTCTGCAAAATGCTTCTACCAATCATCCTTCATACCTATAGGAAAACATGTACTGCTCCAAACCTATCAGTCCTCCTTTGGTCATCTGCTAATTGAGGCTCTGGAAACTCATCTTACAGTATTACTTCAAAATTTAGCCATGAATATTTCTATATTTATAATATTCTGGTGTTAGCCAGCATATCTTAATTATTAAAATACTATTTCAAATGTATTTCCATTAATATTTACTTTACTTCTGCTGCAGTTCAGCACATAGTTCTGTGGAAAACTGATTAAAAATATAGTTGCATGAAATATATGAAAATTAAATTCTACTAGTCTCAAAATATCAAGATTTTATGGACAATGTGCCAAAGCTCTGTGCTGTACTGTAGAGTATAAATATTTACAATTGAGTTTATGTATTAGTAGTTAAATGCTGTGGGATGTACTCATTCTCCCAAGTGAATTCCCATCTGAAGACACTCTGCAGTCTGTCAGTTAGACCACAGAGCTGTGTTATCTAAACCCTTTCACAGGGGGCCCGTGTCAGTCAGATCCCAGAGCGATCGGGACCTGAGGAACACCTGGCACTGATAATGGGGACTGACAGGAGCAGGCGGGAACAGAGAACTACTTCAAGATGAAAAAGCCTTTTCCCAGTCTCCAGCTCAGGAAGATGCTTTTCAGACACAGCCCCTGCCCTTGGGCTACTCCCCAGAGTTTCCCACAGTGGGCTCCACTGGTTGTGTCTGTGCAGTGGGGACATGGCCCAGGGTCAGGGCCAGGAACCAGGAACTGCAGCTTGGAGATGTAAAATTAACTGAATCATTGAGTGGTTTGGTTTGGAAGAATCTTAAAGCTCATCTCCTTCCTCCGCCCTGCCATGGGCAGGGACACCTTCCACTAGCCCAGGTTGCTCCAAGCCCCCTCCAACCTTTCCTTGGACACTTCCAGGGCTGGGGCAGCCACAGCTCTGGGCAACCTGGGCCAGGGCCTCCCCACCCTCACAGGGAGGAATTTCTTCCCAATATCCCATGTAAACCCACCTTCTCTCAGTGGGAAGCCATTCCCCCTGTCCTGTCACTTCAGTTCCTGAAGCACAGTCCTTCCCTGGCTTCCTTGTAGATCCCTTCTGGAAGGTACTGTGAGGGCTCCACACAACTTCTCTTCTCCAGGATGAGCAGCCCCAGCTCTCTTGGGAAACTTGGGACTTTGGAACTTGGAAGGTTTGAGAAATCTCCTCAGTCCAGCTTCACACAAGCCATGGGGTGATCCTGGGATTCCAGCCACTCCAAGGAGCTTTTGAAAGCACCTGGAGGTCTACAGGAAGCTGAGCTGAAAGTCAGTAGCAACCAAAGAAATTACACTGGCTGCCACCATCCATGTGGTCACACTGTGCTCATACCCAAGCCAGAGCAGAACCACGTGACTCTCTGTGCACAGTCATAACAAGATTACCCAGCAGAATGAACCCTTTAATCAAAAACCAAATCCTGGTAAAATGACGACTTATCCAAAATTAATTTTCCAAGTAATGATAGCAATAGTAAGTAACAACATGGAACTCCTCAGTGTCCCATCTACAAATTAATTAAAGAACTAGTTACAGGGAGAATAAATATCACACACAGGCCTGTGTGGCACAGTTGAAAAATGATCTGACAAACATGATGCCTCCAGAGGAATGAGTTTGCAGTTAAACCAGACAGGTTAATACCCTACTTACATCCACAAGACACTCACACTGCTCCCTTGCAGCTGCTGTGACTTGAGACTAAAAGCTTTAACCAACAAAAACCATTAAACTCGGGCAATAAAACAATGTCAACCACAAGAGACCACATGACTACGGATCAATACACGGTATTTCCTTTCGAAGTCATGTCATAAGGTTTTCAGTTTGAAAATATTTTTTGCTGCTTTAAAAATGCAGAGGAAAAAAAGAAAAACAAAGAAAACTTGTTCAGGTCTACATTTAAAGAATCCAAACCAGAAGGCAAAAAATACAAGAGATTCATGGCAAAATCACTACCAAAATGATAAAAATGAAACATGGAAAACTGTGGCATGTCATGGACATGGGTGTGTCGTTTGTAGGGCCGGTGGACTCAGATTCATCCACAGCTACACTTACTCTTTAAAAAGATATATAGTTTTAGGTAACAATGCACCAGACATTTTGTAGAGCTTCCTCGACTTTTATCTACCATGGAGTAGGAAGATTAATACTAATGAGAGTTGATTAATACTAATGAAAGTAATTCCTTTCCAGGATTCAGGTGTTACATAAACAGAATCACCAGGCCAGTACTGTCCTACACCCAGGAAGGCAAAACCACCTTGCCATGAAGCACAATCTCCCCCAGGAATCAGCCTTCTGTGCTCTCAGCACAAGGCAGGGGACCCAGGCAGAGCTTTCTGTGGCTGTGAACTCCACACCTATGAAGAGTTCATCAGAGGTGGGGGTTTAATCCCTCACCATATCTTCATCACTGTGGTGACTTACATGTTTTCCAACACATTATTTAACATATTCATAAATATTCTTTATATTTTTATAGTACTTAAGTATCAGACAATATTCTGAAGCAAAGCAGAATGAGCTCAAGAGAAAGGTCAAAGAACATCCATAGAAGGTTAAAAAAATACTTATTTCATGTCCATTTTCTACCAAACCCCTTCCCTCTCACCCATTTGCAATGTCTCTGGTTTTACCAAAGCCTCCTCACTTGACTCTTACATTCAAAGAAAGGGGAGGGTGAACTTGCCCCACAACTCCTCTGTCCCAAACCTCAGGAGGGTTCCTGCACCAGCTTCCCCCCCTGCCAGGCTGTGTCAGTGTGTACAGGTGAAGTGCAGTGCCTGTGAGCTCCTGACATCCCTCTGCTGCTCAGCCTCCCCTCCTGGAGCAGGAGGACGAGCTGCACTTGCCTCAGACTCGTTGCAAAGCTTCATTTATGAAGTCTGACAGAGATGGAAAGACAAAGCAGATCCCTGGACGCTCCAGCCCTGTGATTTTCCAGTTCTACACTCCTTCCTGTCCATGTTATTACTAAAAGCATGGGGCTGTTATATCTACACAGTCAGTACATTTATCTTACCCAAACACAGCCCAGCCAGGCAACACCACATTTTGTTTCTTTATGAAAAAGAACAAAAAAAAAAATTATAAAAACCCACAATGAAACCTTAATTCTTAACTGAATGACCCCTTTGGCATCAAATTACTGTGATATTTCAATTCCTTGTGCCTTAACAGGGCAGCAGCTTTATCTCTCTCAATGTTAAAGGCCTTGGGAAGTGAGATGGGCAATCAAAGTAATAGAAAAAGCAATACAGAATGTCTATAAAACTGAGCTGAATATCCCCAAATGTTTTCTCAGCAGGTTGCCTGTTACAAGCTCAGGCACCTGGATAGTAAATTACTGCCGTTTGATTAGTGTAACAGGTATTTTGTGTGTGGTTACCAAATTAGCAGGAACAATCCAAAAATTCCCCATAGTCACTGGCCCCCGTGTTCTGGTTTGGAAATGTCATTGCAAGTTTACTTGGGAAGGAGCTTTGAAGGGCAGTTTTTCAGGAACAACTTAAATACATTTTCATGGGTCAATTTCTGAAGAATATTATTGTTTCTATTCTGAATTGTTTGACCTTCATGTTATGAAAATCAAAGTCACGCAAAGCCTTTTTTATATAAACTGAAATTAGGAAAATGTCACTTCTTACATTGTGACAGGGGTTCAGAGGCTCTCACACACATATACACACTGCATTTAAACTCCCAGCCAATTTTCTGTTCCAGTAATAGAGAAAAAGGGAAGATTTATGGCAAGAATAGTTTCCATTTCTTTCTCCATGATTTGGTTTTTTTTCTCCCTGTTATCCACATATCAGAGAGAATATATTCAAGTAGAGCAACCATAATAAAAAAAAAAAGAGGTGAACCTTTATTGGATGTAGGAACAAATCTCCTGGACCTACTATCTGCTTTTTCTTTTTTTTTTAATTCTGTAGATAAAATATGACTTTGGCAGGGAAAGGTGGGTGTAATTAGAGCACAGGTTTTGGGCAAATAGGAAAAAGTGGGGTGAGGAATTTCTCCTGCTGAGAGAAAGCATCAGGTCAGAAAGAAGACAAGAAAAAATCCCCCTCCATGTTACCTTACCGCTTGTAAAATCTGAAAGGTTTTCATCTCCCATGACTCAAAGTCAAGAAATGCAAGAACAGACTGACCAAATGACCTTAATGAGAAATAAAATCCCCTCACCATTTTCCCTCTCCCTAATCTGTACCACAAACTCCTCATGCTTTGGTACTTTCCCTCCTTCTCCCACTGCTTATCTTGCAGTGTAACTAAAGGTCGCCTTTATTAGAGATTGTTTCTGCCTATTTCTAGTTTGAAAATCGGAATTCAGCCACCACATTAAAAACTCCTCCTGCTACTGATTGTTCTGGTGCCACAGTCACAGACAGGTCAAACAAAATGACACGGGGAGAGAGAGGTGAGAGATAATATCTCAGAACCCAAAGGTGAGGACAGGAAGGTGCTTCATGATGGCACAAGCACTTCCCAGCACATACAACTCTATCATTACTACAAGCCAAATGATTCATAATTATAGATCTCAGTCTTTTTTTATGGTATTTTAAATGTTTATTGATTTGTAAAGGCAGCATGACTCGAAATTGTGCTGACCTTGGAAAGGCTGAGAAGGCAGAACTCTTAACATTTTTACCAAATGAGCTGCAAAAGCTACAGGAGCATCACAGCCCTGCCATGAGACACCTGGAAAGGTCACTCACAGTCCAGCCTTGGGTCACCCTTGGGACACAACAGCAAACTCGATGTTCCAGAAGAGTCCAGACACTCAGGGTTTGGAAGGGATGAGCATCTGATCCATCTGGGGAGGAAGAAAAAAGCATTTTGTGGCCAAGGAGGGAAGGTAGAGGAAGAAATATTCCTTAGAAGGAAGTTTTTGTTTCCATTGGCCAGATCAAAGGCTGAAGCTCAGACAGGAGAATTTGAAAGCACTCGAAGGACTGCAAAATGCAGAACATTCCAAACGAGTGCTGGTAAGACTTTTGTATCCTGAACCATCTCATATATTCTGTCAAAAAAAGTATTTATTGAAAGATGAAAAGGAGTTTTAAAATAGATTATTGAGACTATTTTTGCAGCCTGTGCCCATAAGCCCTTGTTCCACAGCGAGTGCCAAGACTGAGGGCTCAGAGGGAGAGAAAAAAATGGGAACTAATAAATTCGGCTTTGCTTTTGAGTAAGGCACCCTCTCCCAGCCTCATGCTGATAAAACCTTTATGCCACTCGATAGCATATTCCCCCTCGCCCTCAATTTTAATTTGAGTTTTTCCCACATCATATGTAGCATATGCAGAATACATGATGGTGCCTGGAATAAAGGTTTCATTAGCACTCATTTGGGATGCAGCATAACTCCCTTATGATTTCACAACGTGGAAGGGAGGGAGCCATTCCAAATGCCTCCTGTTGAAACGTTTATTATGCAACCAGCTATCACCCACTTTCTCTTTCACTCCCCACCCACACACTGCCTGCCCCATTACAAACTCTATTTTGTTTAGTTTCTAAGAGCTGAATAAACAGACTCCAGCCATCTATGGGTGCATCTTGTCTTGATGTAGACTAATACCATTTTAACTCCTCTATTTTGGTGGGGGTTTGCTGATGGGTTGGAAGAAAATAATTAGGGTGACTCTGCTTTAAAAAAAAATTGATAAAACCCCATTCTTATTTAAATGCACTTTCAATTTTTGGTTGTGTTTGGTTTTTTTTTTTTTTGGTTGGTTGGGTTTTTATTTTTGTTTGTTTGTTTGTTTTGTTTTGTTTTTTAAATAGAAATATAGTTTTATTGCAAGAATTCAGTTAATATTTTATCTTCAAAATTCTGAGGAATCTGCATTTTAGGGAAAAGTTCCCCCTACAAGTTGAAAATCCTACCATTTTAGCAAGATGCAATTGTGTGTCTTTATTTTGCAGGCCATGGAAATGAGAAGGAAATGTATATTTATTTTAGCTAATGGGTAAGTAAAAAATCTCAGGAAGATGTCTTTGAATGGGTCTGTCATTTTAAAGTTAGGTACTATACATAGTCCCTAATTGTACTGGGGAGAACTGTGCTGGCATGAAAAGCTATTAGGAAGAGTAAGAAACTTTTGGGTGGAATGCAGTGTTAATGAGAGCTCATTATGTTATTGCAAATTTTGACACACTCCATGTTTTTCCTACAGTCCCAGCTCCCCAAGCAAAGTAAGTTTTAGTTCTCTAAAAAGGTAAAGCAAAATTATCCTTCCCTCTGTCTCCAAAAATAAAAGCCAAATAAAAGGATACATAATTTAGATCCCTATTATTTAATACTACTCTAATTATTTAAGATAAAGCAATTTATGGCTTCCAAAAAGTATGATTAGCAAAACAAAGAACATTTAACATCTGGCACCATAGAAAACAGCCAGGAATTGCCTCTCAGGGAAGATGAATCTGCCACTCCCTGGTAAGAGGCTCCACCACACAACTCATTTGTTCAGTGGTTGTTTTCCAGCTTTACCTACAGCAGGAAACATGAGACCATTATTTCTTCTGATTTCAAAACTAACAGTGATTTAAGAATGTAAGGTATTTTTATTAGTTTTAGACAGTTTCTTAATGACATGATTTATGGAGGTTATTTTGGAATGTACTAAAATGCACATAGACTGCTCTGTGTGGATACACTGTCCCTGAGTAGCTTTTTAGTTACAGCTTCTGGAAGAAGATGGGCCTTTCATACAAATTTAGTTATAAATTGAAGAATCTTAAATAAAAAGTGTGAGTTTTCCTTGTTCTTCTTAACTTTTCTGATATTAAACAACATTGGAGCAAATCAGATTTCCTGTTCCATTCAAATTTCTGATTGAATGAAAAAGTGGCAAATTGTAAACAGAACAAAAATTATACCAAGATGAAATTGCCTGATCTACATTTTTATCTGTTGTGAGTCCATATGGAAAATCAGATTTAAAAAAAAAAACCAAAACCCTACAACAAAACAAAACGAAACAAAAAACCTACAGCCAACCAAAAAAAAAGCTCTGGGATGACACTGTGCTTCCCTCTTTACTTTCAAATATTCATATCACCTGAACAGGCAATATGAATATCACTTGAATAGGCAAATGTATGACCACCATAGATTACAGATAATTATTTTAGAGCCTTTTTTAGAAGAATACACATCCTTTCTTCATCTGCTGGATGACTAAAGGAAACTGTCTCATTATTACACCAGTAGCATCACAGTGACACAGCCAACACTGTATCAAACCTGATCAAAATTGTATTCTTCCTTGTCTAACAGCTGGACAAGAAATGAGATCAAGTCTGAATCCCAGCTCACAATGGGATTTTTCTGCCTATTTGTATCCTTTAGTATATTTTATTCTTTTTCCCCCAGAAAATTAGAAGTGATTTAGTTCATTTCTTTTTTCTTTCAATACTCAATTTAAGGCATTCTTGTGTGCATCACTCCAGCACAAGTTTGTTTTGAAAACTTAAGTTCACCACTCTGTACATTCTAAATTTGGTCTAATTACTGTTGCTGTTGAGCAGATAATGTACAACACAGAAAAATCCCAGAGCAGCTATAGATGCACTTCTGTGCTGTGCAGAGGTGAACACAAAGGCAGAAACAAATGCTGTGTGCTGGAGTTACACACATTGGAAAGCAGAGCACACACTCCTGCTTTGTCTGGGCTTGGGATCCAGCCTGTCTGCCTGCACCACACAATGGGCTTGTAAAGGATACACAGCTGAGAAAAGGCTGTGAAGTTCATTCTAGTTTATGTAGGGTCTAAAACAAGAGGAGTCTAATTCTAATTGGCCTTTGGGGCACTACCTAAATCAATAAAGAATGGCAATAATAATGCATAGGTGTTCCCACCAGCCTTTCTTCCTGTTATTTATTTCTTGTGCCCTTCACCAACAAGATAAAAAATATTTTTGCTCATAAATGAAAATTTTGGTTTGTACTGCAAGTCTTTAGGAGGGGGGTCTCATCAACATTTCTTAAAGTGAAATTCCTTCAGTCTGTGGGACTCAGGTTATGACACAGCTCAGTGTCCCCCCTGGATACAGAGGTTTTCCACATAGGTGTAGGAATTTCTAATGCAACTAAGAAAAAACAAACCCCCAAATCAAAACCAAGAGAAGTCCCCAAAAAATGCTTTGAATAACTGAGTTTTCCAGGTGTTTAACAAGAATGGCCCTGTTCAGACACTCTTCACAGTGATGTCTCTGGGTTGGCACCATGGTGCTTCCCTCCATGGCTCTGAGGCCTGAAGAGGCCCCACAAGTCCAGTCCCTGTGCTGCACACACAGGGCACACTCCTCTGCCACACAAACACAGCCTGGGCACGTAGAGAGCAAACCCTACCAAAACAAAATGCTCTGCTGCACACACCATTCCCCTCAGGGAGAGAATCAGACAACAAAATACACGAGACAGATGTAACTCATGTTGCTTAATGCATTCCTGGAGGCACTTGTAAAAACCCTATTTTAAAACCAGAGTAATTTCCTGATCCTACTCCTTTTTTTCTCCACCACAGCAATAACAACTTGGTTAAAAATTGGAGATAAAGTTTAGTACCATTACACTAAGCTCATCCCATGTTAGGAATATAAGAACCCAGTTTTCTAAAAGGGTCAAAAAATTTTCAGGTCAACCAAAGCCGTGAAAATCCACAACAGGTAAACAAGGTCTGGTGCTTCCAGAAGGAGGAAACATGAGGCCTCTAATACCTCACACTTTATATTCTGTTAAAGGGAGATAAATTAATTTGAAGGAAATACCTTGATTTTGTTTCTGCACAAACTCAGCAAAGTTCTCATTTGCATAGCCTTAAGTATACACTAGGACAGATTTACTTAAATAAATATTACCATTTATCAGAATTTTTCTTTATTTCTATGCTTTTTCCCCCTAGTGAGCAGAGATGACAACAAAATAAGTGACTAATTTGACTACAAGCCCATTTGCTTAAATGATAAAATAGAATGCTGGAGATAGGAGCTCGTTTCACCTGTGGCTAACGTATTTTTAAAATATCATAGCTGTACCTTGGGTAATTGTGAAAGCCATTCACTGCTTCTACATATTTATTTACAAATAATCAAATTATATTTTGGACACGATACAGTAAATCTAAAACTTTTGGGCCTTTTTTAGCCTTACAGTGAGATTTATGGCACTGCAGGCTGGTACAGCCAAGGGTTGAACCCCTGTTCTGCCCATTCATCACATGTCAAGCTCTGAGAACACTGCCTGACACAGGATGAAAATCCAGCTGGGAATTGCCACAGCAAAGGGCTGCAGTGCAGTACAGTGAGACCCTGCCCTCATCCTTGGCACAAGTTACCTGCATTCAGCTCCCAATCTCCACATTAATAATCAAGCCTTCCATTCAGAGTAGTTTTTAAAGGAACTCCCACATATTGACATGTGTTACAGAATTCCAGCCTAGAAATGGAAAGTATGGAGAGGAAAAAAGAAGCCAAACTAGAATAAAAACAATATATAAATCAGCAAAGTTTCTGTTGCTAAATTCAGTCATATTATATATTATTTTTATGTCAAGCTTTAAAATACTGTCTGCAAACGTACGTGATTACTGAAAATCACAGAATCATAGAATGGTTTATGTGGGAAGGACCTTAAAGCCCACCCAGTCCCACCCCTGCCATGGGCAGGGACACCTCCCACTAGCCCAGGTTGCTCCAAGCCCCGTCCAACCTGGCCTTGGACACTTCCAGGGATGGGGCAGCCACAGCTTCTCTGGGCAACCTGTGCCAGGGCCTCCTCACCCTCATAGGGAACAATTCTTTCCCAATATCCCATCTAACCCTACCCTCTTTCAATACCACATGGGAGGCAGAAATCCTCATTCAGGACACTCTGTTTGGGGCAGGGGTGGGGTGAAAAACCCCAGTCCATAAACACTCTTTGTATTTTACCCACATAATTAACAGGGACTATTTCCCTTGGGTGTGGGTTGCACAATCACTGAATTTGATCCAGAAAATTGTACATTTGCTCAAGCTGCATCAGTCAAGCCCAGCTCTAGTGAACATTAACATGCTGTGTAACATGCAAAATAAATGATGTGTTCTACTACCACAGGCAGAGCTATTATGCTTTGTCTGTACAGAAAGCTTAAAACACAGCCTTTCCTCATTTGTATTGCATGCAAGCATGGCATTGTGCTAAAGAGTTTTTGACTTAGGGATTAAAAGTTAGCTGGATAGGAATGTGGAAATTTCTTCTGCAAAGCATTCTGGTTTTCTAAATAAATTAACATGCTTTCATTTGTTTCAGAGAGAAAGCCACAGAAATGGTGTAAAATCTTGGCGTGTTTCTGAAAAAATAAATCATGAAAGTGAGGTTTGTAAGATGCAGATGGCTGTTGGATGGGCATTGCTCAGGACTTGGTCATAAACCCACATTTTTACTTTCCCTATGGCCCATCCTCTGGGCAATATGGGGGTTGTCTTGATCATTAAGCAGATGATTTGCAGATTGCATCTCTTTCTCTCTCACACACCTAATCTGATCTCAGAACAAATTTATCAGAAGTAAACATCCATGTCACACTGTATTTATCAAATAAATACAATTATTTACACTACAAATCTGTATTTAAATATAACCTGTTGAAGTCTGCTACTCTTTATACTGGAAGATGTAGATTTCTTGGGATAAGGGATATCGAAGAAAAAAAATTCCAGAATAGTTCTCGAGTGGCTACTATATCTAATTGTTTGTTTTCCTCAAGTTACAATTTCATAGAATCCCAGAATGGTTTGGGTTGGAAGGACCTTAAAGCTCAACTCATTCCACCCCCTGTAATGGGCAGGGATACCTTCCACTAGCCCAGGTTGCTCCAAGCTCCCTCCAACCTGGCCTTGGACACTTCCAGGGATCCAGGGGCAGCCACAGCTTCTCTGGGCAACCTGTGCCGGGGGCCTCCCCACCCTCACAGGGAACAATTTCTTCCCAATATCTCACCCAACCCTGCCCTCTGGCAGTGTGAAGCCATTCCCCCCGTCCTGTCACTCCAGACACTTGGAAATAGTCTCTCTTTTTAGATTTCTTTAGCCAGATGTGTCATGGGATTCCTCCTTGCCCAGCTGATAGAGAGGAAGACCACAGGGCATGGAAATGAGAGAGCATGAAGCATAAACTGGAGCTGGCTCCAAAAGAGCCAAATCCAAGTTTTCTGTGTAAATCAATGTTGAAACCCAAAATTTCTGGTAGAAGACAGAGTAAAATAAAAAAAGAAATAACTTGAACATTCTCCAGGCAGCGGGAGGGTCAGGGACAGAGGGGCTCCACAGAGGCCTTTGCAGGGAGGCCTCGCTGCCGTGGGCGCTCAGAGCCCGCTGTCTGTCACTGCCACCGGGACCGTGTCACCAACTCACAGCGCCGGTTCCAGCACTGTCAAAGCCCTAAAGGTGCCCTTAATCTGCCAGTTCTAACAAAAGAAATCTGCACACCTGCAGCTCTTAAAAATGTGGCAACAGCTGTCTAATCCCGAATTGAAACCCCAGCCACAGAGTCCTCAGTTACAGCAAACCCTCCCAGTTTGTATCCAATCCAGAAAATGATAGATACCCTCAATCCCACTAAAAATTCAAGAGTCCAGACTGCTCAACCCCTTCCTAAGCAGGCCATTTGTCACCCAAACGACCTCTCACCTGAGGAGTAGCAAAGTGACACGTGCCCAGATAATGTGCACACCTTTCAAAGGCTGTTTTAGGCTCACGAAACCCAACTGCCTTAGGAAGTCCTGCCTCTGGGTAATTCAAACCATTTTACCAGGCTGAGGTTTTTATATTGGTTTTATAAATGTCTTAAGGGTTAGAAAAATATATTCCATGAGCTAGAGATTCACTGAATATGCTGTGATGGTATAGAGTACGTTTAGGCCAGGACTAAAATAAAAAAGCTACAATTGGTCTCTTGTCCATATTTAAGGTAAAATAAGTGCCTAGATTTTCAGAAGCACAGAGCTCAAATCACTCATAGTGAATTTGGAAAGTGTTGAAAAATTTTGAAAATTAGGACAAACTTTTTTCAGACTAAATATGAATAAGAATCTAACCTGAGGCTGAAGTTCCTGAAAATCCTACTGCCCTATATTTTTTTTTTCACTTCTCTTCTGGTTTTACACCCATACACAGGAAAAAGTCTCCTCTTTCCTGCCTCCATCCTGCTTTTAACAATTCTTTTCACAGTGGAAACTGAATATGTACATGTGTCAGCCCCCCAAAACCATGAAGTTGAGTAAAAATCTGTAGCTACACTAATGGAGTTCACCCTTTCTTACCTAAAATACAGATAGGATTTTGCAGAAAGAAAAGCATGATAAAAGCAGGGTGCTCATATGAAGCATCCACATCCGACAGTTCCAGTTCAAAATTTAATTACTCAATATTCCATTGGGAAGTACATCCTATTCTCCCTACCACTATGTTTGCTATTTACTGCCAAAAGAAAAGATTAATATCTGCAATAAAGAACCTATAACACTATAGGTACAACACATTTTCCTTCTGTGTTTAGAGCAACATGATTCATCAAGGAGTCTGAGCGGCTGCTTCAAGTGTTCCGAGGTGGGAGTTGTAGAAATTTGAGTTTTCAATTAACAATTGCAGCTGAACAGGCACAATAAGGGAGAACTCTACAGCTTTTTAAGCTTGCCTGGCTATAATCACTTTATAATTGTTAGAAATAAAGATTCGTCTACATGGCAGATGAATCTACAGCGTTCCTGTGTTTCCCAAACTGTCAGCATCTGTTCTGTACTCTCCTAAGGCCCTTTAAATGCACAGTTTGAGGGCACAGATACAGCTCTCCAAGCTGTCTGTGTACAGGGTACAGTTTCTTCTACTTTCAAAGAGAAGATGAAAATCAGAGCAGAAATTTCCCTTTGACACTTTTCAGAGCATAAATCTTTGTCTTACAGTATTTATCATAACTACCCTTAGTTATCAAGTTCTGTAAAAATTCACCACAAGCAAAAGAACACAGTTACCAACTGATATCCTCTTGCAGAGACAGAATCTCCTGGACACAGCGTTGTGCTTTGTTGCTGTCACCACTGTAAGGCACAGGAGCACACACGCCTGGCTGGTTACAAACACACAGGTTCTTATTTCCTGATACAACTTTCCTGATGAGTGTTGAGCTGAACATTAGAAGTGCCCCAGGAATTCAGCAGGGAATGGAAATGACATTGGACTGAAGTGAAAGGGCATTTTAAGTGGTAGAATAATTAAACCCCATTACTTCATATCTGAAGATCAAACTGATTGGAATTTGGAATTTTTGTCCCATAGAAAATAAAAATTTTTGCAACCATTCCCCAAGTGAAAGAAGAAGGTTAAATATCAGGTAATTATGGAACCAAATATTAATAATGAAATGTCATTTCTTTCATGGAATCAGATGTTCTAAAATCAGCAACATGAGGGGCAGTGCCCTGAACTCCAGGAGTCTGAATTTGGCTCCATTTACACAGCTCTGAAGGTGGCTTTTTATGTATCACCAAGGATTACTCAGGTAACAAAGTCAGGAAAATCATGGGAGTGGGATGGATAATTATAAATCTTGGAGCATGAAGAGTTTAAAAATAAAACACAAATGTTGAGTGGCCCTTAAGCAAACTTGAATTGCATTTTTTTTCACTACAACTAAGATATGTATAATTACCTTTAAACATTTCCAGACTTAAAGTGAGGAATATTGTTGAATAGAAAGCATATATCACTCTCTTAAGAAATATAATTCTACCATTATAAAGAACAGTCCCTGATTACAATAAGAACATTACAGATATTATGTTCGGGAAATAATTAGAACTATTCAGGCAGGTTTACCTTGCTATGAAGTCAAGGTAATAAGATAGCCAATAATGTTCCTAATATTTGGAGCTCTTGGTGGAACTAAAAGAACACAGGATTGTGTTTAATACAGTAATGGAAATTAGTGTTATAAGAAAGCCAGTATATATGTAAAACTTATATTCATTCCCATTGAACTACTTATCTAGCAAGTTATTTGGTCCAAAATTATAAAGATATGGAAGTTGTGAGCAATTTAAACACCTTGCTGCTCAATGCAGTCGTTGATCTCTACCAGGGCCTGTAGATTACAATTTAAAAACATTGATCTATAACTATTTAATTGAAGTTGATCATATTTAAGTGGGATTTGAGTTTAAAATGTCAGGTAAGATTTTGAGGGAGGTTGAAGGGGAGAGAAGGAAGGAAAGTTATACAATAACAGCTGATAAAACAATATTAAATTAAATATTAAGTTGGGCTTATCAGACACAGATGGATCCTCTGGGTCTGCAGAACTGAGTTGAAATCTTACAAGAGAGCTCTGCTTCTGGTTAGAAACACTTCACAGACATTATTTCATTACATTTGAGCGTTTTAATTATCCCTCTGATTGGGACTCTGTAGGCATATGAAAGTGAAAAGAAAAATGAGCATGCTGTTTTTAGAATTTCCAGAAAGATTCCTCAGTTGAAGTTCAAGTTTTCTATAAAAAAAATAAAACCCCACCTTCAATTTCAGAATTGGGTCTGAGAGGAAATGCAGGGTTTCATTTTTTTTTCTTTTGGGTTTTGTAAGCCTATTTATTATCCAGACCTAGTCAAACTAATGAACCACAAAAAAAGGATATTAATTTTAGAACTCACCAGCATTGTTCTGGGACCTGCTGCAAATGTTATCAATAATAGAAAATGTATCTAGCGTGAAGGCAGCTTGTCAACAAGATGACTGAGTCCTGCACTCTTAAATTGGTTATTTTAGCTCACACAAGATCTTATTGACATGGATGTATCTGAAACAATCCCCCCAAACATAGTCATGAGGCTTGGCAAGTTCTAAAGCCAAGACAAACTATTGAGCCACGTATTTCAAAAGGTCAATATTATTTATTTCCTTCAAGAGAGGAGCTGGTGAACTTGTGTCCTCGGTGTTGGACACAAGCTGTCGAGTAAGACAGCTTTTTGTACAGCACAGCCAATATTTTGACCAGAAATTTTAGTTGCTATTTGTTAATGCTCCACTTTGTTATTGAAGGGATTTCTCCAGGATAAACAGGGTTTCCAACTCATAGCATCTGGCTTTAAAGCAGATTGTCTTTGAAGCCCCACAGAAGTTCTGCTCAGACAGAGCCACTGCTCTGATATCCCCTGTTTCATCAGGCTCTGGAGAGATTTGGGTGTGACCTCTCCCTGTCTTCCAGCTCTGCCTGTTGCAGGAATTTTCTCTCTAGAGGCACACACTGATATTTCTGGAAGGTGGAAAACCTTGCTGTTGCTATCACTTGTTTGGAAGCTCTTCCATCAGACCCTGTTGCTGTTTTCTTTCTCCTAAAAGCTCTTCACCAGGCTTTGCTTCTCTGTGAACAGCAATGCACAGCTTTTGTGCATATCCTGACTTCACCATCTTCTCCCCACAAGAACTACAGACATCCTGGGTTCATGGTGAGATTTCATTTAGCAGCTGCTTCAATACACTCTGAAGCCAACAAAAAGTTTCCACTAACCTCAGCACACTTTGCCTTTTTTTTTTTTCTGCAAAGCAACAAAGTTTACAGGGAGTGTTAGAAGATTCACTTTTGTTATTAGTCTTTTTAAAGACACAGCAAAGTTTGAGGTGTAACTATTAATTCATAAGTCTGGCCTATTTTGTAATTACTTATGCAGTTTGTTATCTACACACAAGAGCATAATTGTAAAACTTTGCATCTCACCCTTAACTGGCTTCCTGCAAACACCTTCAGGCTGGGTGAACCTGGGGAATTACAGTACCCACCCCGAGCCTGGTTGGTGGAAGTCTGGAGGAAGGGACCAGTCAACTCGTAAAATTCCTAATACTCCCAGTGCAAAAAGAGCTTTCTTACCATCAGATTCCACCAACTGCTCTTGGGATTATCACAGAATCCCAGAATGATTTGGGCTGGAAGGACCTTAAAGCCCATCCAGTCCCACCCCCTGCCATGGGGAGGGACACCTTCCACTAGCCCAGGTTGCTCCAAGCCCTGTCCAACCTGGCCTTGGACACTTCCAGGGATGGGGCAGCCACAGCTTCTCTGGGCAACCTGGGCCAGTATTCTAGAGATGACAAGGAAAACTAAAAGTATTTTTAGACTCAAGGGGATAATTTTAGGGACCAGCACTGCCATGAACATTTTAGTGGTCAGTACCCCATCGACCATGCCAAAACTACAAAATCCAGTTGTGATTTCAGACCACAGCACCAATTGTTACATTCAGAAAGTTCGGAGACCTTCACTTCTGAATACATGAGAAACCACTGAACTGACTCTGACTCATATACAGGTGCTTAAATGTTCCCTCTTTCAGCGTTTTTCTGGCAGTAAACCTCAGCAGGGACACTGAGGTCACTCTGGCATGCAAAAATAATTCACATAAAATTATCATTACTCATTAGAAGGAAGATAAATGATTGTACAGAATGGTGCTTTCCACAGAAATCCAAAAGGCATGGAATAGGGGCCAAAATATCCAAATCTGAGCCATTTATTTCTAATTCTATTCCATTTTCAAGATACAAAATACATATTAGGCTAAAAAGTAAAATCCAGTGTATTTTATGCACAGGAACCATGAGGATTTGCAAACTACATACTGATATCAGCTGTAGATTTCTTTTTTACTATTAAAAGGAAGCTCTTGCAGTGATATGAGTGACATTAGACACTTGCTTTCCCAGTCACGTCCAGGTGGTGTTTTCCTCCCTCTGAGTCAATTGTGGGGGGAGTAGTTTACTTTTATATATATATATATATATAGGTATACACACACACATACATATGCATATATGTGCATACATAATTATACTCAGGAATATATATGTCCAAATGAATGAAACATCACAAAGCGAAGTGCAGGTTCCTATGTCTGGGTCAGGGCAATCCCAGTCACACCTGCAAGTTGGGTGGAGAAGGGACTGAGAGCAGCCCTGGGGAGAAGGACTTGGGGGTGATGAAAAATGAAAAACTCCCCAGGCCCTGGCCCTGTGCCCTGGGACCCAGAACCCCCCATGCCCTGGGCTGCTCCCACGGCGTGGGCAGCAGGGCAGGGGGAATTCTGTCCTTCTGCCCCACCTGGACCACTGGGCTCAGTTCTGGTGCCCCAACATAAGAAGGACATGGAACTGTTGGAACAAGTCAGAGGGGCCACAAAGTTGATGAAGAGACTGGAGCACCTTCCCTATGGAGACAGGCTGGGAGAGCTGGGGCTGTTCAGCCTGGAGAGGAGAAGGTTGTGTGGAGACCTCACGGTACCTTCCAGGGTCTGAAGGGACCTGCAGGGAAAGTGGAGAGGGACTGTTCATCAGGAACTGGAGTGACAGGACACAGTGAATGGCTTCCCACTGCCAGAGGGGAAATTTAGGTGAGATATGCAGCAGAAATTATTCCCTGTGAGGGTGGGGAGGCCCTGGCTCAGATTGCCCAGAGAAGCTGGGCACTTCCTGGATCCCTGGAAGTGTCCAAGGCCAGGTTGGACAGGGCTTGGAGCAACCTGGGCTAGTGGAAGGTGTCCCTGCCCATGGCAGGGGGTGGAACAAGGCGATCTTTAGGGTCCCTTCCAATGCAAACCACTCTGGGATGCCCTGATTTCACTTGAAAGCACAAGCACTGACAATCAAACATTGTCTATTGAACTAACCAAGAGTGTGAGAACAGGGCCCACTGCCCTGTAGCACCCCAGGAAAGGCTGCCCTGCAGCCATTCTTCTGCAGGAGTGGGAGGCAAACCTGCTTCTATGGTAATTTACTCTTTGACCTTTTTCAGACAGACCCTGGGAGTGCTTTGTTGCACTGCACTTTTACAGTTAATATCTGCACAGGAAGAACACTGTTCCAGAAGGACCAGGCCAAAACCACCAAATAGGTTTCACTCTGGGCTGGACCATGGATTAGATGGAAACTTCAGTCCCAGGGGCCCAAGTTTAGTGCTTTATTCATTCTCCCGTGTCTATTATTTATCAGCAAGGAGAAACTGACGGAGAAATAGAGAGAAAGCAAAATCTTGCAGTTTAATGCAAAGTCTTAATCTTTCTCATAGAGCTGAAAAGAAGCTGAAGTGAGTGATTGAAATGTGGTCAATCATTTCATTACAGCCCTCACTGGACAGCAGTGTGACATCAGACTCCCTTTCTCTCGAGGATCACTTAACCAGAAGTACATGAAAAATGAATTAGTGCCTTCTCAGTGGAGCATGGGCTACAAGGACACAGTCCAGATCCACTGAAGAAACAATACTGGCAAAACTTAACATTAAAAGACTTGTTAGACAGAAAATTAATCTTGTTTTTACCTTGTCTTAAGAAAGATCTTGTGAAAGAAAAAGTAGAAATGGTTTAAAAGCTTCCTTGACTGAAAGGAGAAGCAGGTCAGAGAGGAAGCAACAGACAGGGAGAAGTTTAACTTTCAAGCTGAAGGAAGAGTACAACCCATGTACAGCACTGAAGACACCTTGCTATTAATATTCAAAGCTGTATCAAAGGACTATGAATCCAACAAAAAAAATCCAGGGTCCCATTCCCTGCACCTATTGCTGCTGCTCTGCTACAGGAACTGAATATTCTACTCACTGGAAATGTGAAATTATTTCAGTAGCTGGAGTGGAGCTTCCTGTAACTGTTCCCCTGATAACTAATCAATGGAACTCCCAGGATGGCCACAAAGTATCCTTCAGATATCTGGGATGTTCATGCTCTTTAAGAACATCCTGAATTATATATGGAAGCAAATGGAAACCCATCTCAGTTCTCCAGCTGGTACAGTATATTCACATCAAACTAATACCACCAAACACCGACAGCCTTATTTTGCATCAAGTGAACTTCAAATACATTTCCATGTAGAGTGCAGGAAGGTAATTGGACCTGTCCTAACTAAGCCATAGATCCCAATGCAGAGGAGAAGATTTAATGGAGGAGCTGGTAATTACCTACCTGCATGCAAATTAGGGCACATTTCCCCCCAGGCTCCTGTTGCTGGCTATCTAATCCGAGCCACAGGGCAGATCCATAAATTCCACCTTCCCTGGTCTCTCTGTGAGAGCTGTGTAACCTTTTTTTCACTCCCTTAGCACAGATTTTCCTCAAGTAAATCTAGTCCAATAGTCAGAGTTATCACAGACCTTAACATCTCTGCATCTGAAATTAATTCCAACTCCTACCCAACACTTCACCAACTCCACCCCCAAAAGAGTTTATTACCCTCCCCATCTGTCTCTGGAAACAGGAAACAAAGTGATTCATCTCCAAAAACCAAAAGTTTGCAGTGATTTTTCAGCAACATAAAGAATCTCAGAAACCAAAGTCCTTGTGGATGTGGATGACAGAGAGAGACATGCATCTCTACTGCCCAGCTCCAGAGAACCTGCATCCAAGTGTTTATGTGATCCCTACTTAGGTCAATAGGAATAACAGCAAAACAGGGAGTTACCATGGTTTAATACATGGCAATCTACATATTTAATTTGAGGAGACAATCAATGTAACTATTCTGTTTCTATTCTTCTTTTCAATACACAGTTACTCAGTGTCTTATACCTTCCACAAGTCCCTAGGAGAGTTTGTCACTTCATATCAATATTAATAGTCATCCTACCTCTCAGGAGTTAGAGTTCAGGCTTTAAGATTCTGTTTGTAGAGTAACATCTTCACATGTAAACATCTTGTTCTTCAGCTGCACGAGCACTTCTGCTGTGTTTCAGTTCTTCTCATGTGATTTAACAAAAAGCAGCCCAAGTTTATAATTTCTAAAAGAAGAACCATTTTTCTGTCCTGCTGCCTGCAGGCTGCTCCTGCCTCAGAGGTGAAGCATCACGGCAGAACATCACACCATGAGAAACCTCCCAGTTCTCTGCAAGAAATATCTTTCTCCAAACCACTCATCATTCACCTTTACCTTTTAGCCATTAAAGCTTCATCTACAGTTCAAGACTTGGATAAAGGATTTCCACTTGGACTGAGTACATAATCCCCTTCACTCTTTGTAGCCTGGGGGTGAATTGAAGCCTGAGTCACCACTGAGTCTGGAAAAGGCCAAAATGCTTGGGACAGACTGTGTTTCCCCCAAACTTTCTAAGAGAGAGTCACTTACTTTCTTCACAACATATCCAGAAGACACATTCCTTGATCACTGTGACATCAAGTCAGCTAACTGGAGCAGTTTAACATGTAAATATATGGCTATGCAAGAACACAGTAACTCCCACATATTTGGTCCCTTGGCCTTCAAAAAAGTTAACTCGTCGTTGTTGTTCCGAATCGCAGCGTTGTATTTGCAACAGGATATTGATCTCAATTTTCTCTCCTTCACATTGAAATAATGCAATTGTTTGCTTCACTCTGGGAAGTCGGGGGACTTTAAATCCTTCTGAAGAATGGCTGTGAAGTCTTCTTTTACATAGTATTAATCAGGCCTGAAGTCAAGTGACAGAAAACCAATAGTGATGTCTTCAAGTGAGGAGGGAAAAGCCAAAAGTCTCAGATACTCTGCTGTAACATCAGTGATGTGTTTGGACCCAGATTCTGGACAGGAGCAGAGGATGCGGTAAAAAAGCCGCTGGGAATGCACGAACCCCGTTTCCAATGAGCTCCATCTGCAGTAAATGCAGGCAGAAGAGCAGGAGAACAAACAAGGAAAACCAGTGATTCTGCCAACAGTCTGATAGGAAATGACCCAGAGGGATGCCCAGTCCTGGAGGAGGGAGCTCACCCCAGAAGTGGGGCTGTGGAAGTTTCACCTGGAGGGAAGACAAGGCAAAGAGATCTTCCACTGATTCCCAGATCCATGTGGGCTCAAAGACTTCAACCCTGTAATTCCAGCAGGGCCTGGCCTTTGCATGCCTTGGTGTGCCCCATGTCTGCCCAGCTCCTCAGAGCTCCACAGGCAAGACAATCCTGTAAAGATGCACATAAGAAAGACATTCTTATCTCCAAGCCCAGTGAGGTTTTGTTTCAGAAGATAGCAAATGTACCAGATTCATTACTGCCATTAGCGTTTTCACATTGCATTAGCAAACAGGGCTGGCAAGGAGCAGAGAAGTACATAGAATTAATTAAAACCTTCTGGGTTTGGAGTACTAGGAAGTGGAAATAATAATAAAAGATACTACAAGGAAGGGAGCAAAATTTGCTACCTGAGACCCACAGACAAGTCAAACAGGGCAAGCAGGACAGAGGAATTTTTAGAGGCATTCAGCTCTCTTGAAGATCACGAGTCACCTTTGAATTCTCAAATCAGCAACAAAACTCCAAGGATTTTTCTCTTGTGATATGTAACAGCTGCAGTGGAGATTTCTCATGCCCTTTAACTAGTTTTCTGCAGGAAAGAATGAGCATATGTGCTCTGATAGTGTGGTAAGAGAGATGCACCATCAACAGCTGACACTGCAGAACAGTTTTCATCATTTATTTAAACGGGTCTGAAAAATCTTTTGAAAGCACAGTCCATTCTCATAGATCCAGCTGTGAAGATACTTATCATAGAATGCACTATCCATGCTTCTTTGGTCAACTTCTTCCCACACATCCTTGGACCCATTTCTGCTTCTCTTCAGTGTTTACAATCTTAAGATTTTTGCAGATTGTTATCACATCTATTAAGCTTCACAAGGCAGAACTGCAAGCAAGAAAAACACAGAGCTGACCTTACAGGGGCTGCATGAGGCCCCTTGGATGACACAAAACCCACGCAGAGTCAGGGGAGTCAAAAAGTTAAAGGGAAAGAAGTGCAGGGAAACAACTGTTTAGATAACTGTGAACTGCTTACTGAAAAGAGTCCTGTAAGACAGAGTCATTAATTGCATGGGTCTGGGGAAAGGGTAGAGAGAACCAGTGATCACAGCAAGAACAAGCACTAGAGTTTATGAATAAAGCATTCTTTTTGATTCAAACACAGCAGCCAAACAACAAACCTATTGGATAATTTCATTTTATAGCCTTACTCACTGACCCATGTTAGATTTACACACACATTTAAAACTAAGTATGCTAATAAACCAAAGTAACAAATTTCTCTAGAACAGAATTCTTCTGAGCACTCTTATGAGAATTTTTAAGACCAAAGCTTTGCTGTTCTGTCAGTCCTGCAAGCTTCAAAGCTGGAGATCCTGTAATCTCTGAAACTCTGAGCACAACTTCTTCTCTGCATCGTAAAATCATAACAAATAGGTCTGGAAAGAAGCACAATAGATCAGGCTAAACCACTCCCTTGCCCAAGGCAGGGTCAACAATACCTACATAATCCCTGGCAGACATTTGTCTCATTCTCTCTGAAACCATTAGTGTTGGAGGTTTCCCAAGCCCAAGGGAAGCTATTCCAGTCCTTCACCCTCTTTGACACTTGGGCCACTTTCCTAACATCTAATCCAGTTCCTCTGTGCTGTAATTCATGAATGTCTATTACTTCTCTTCCTAATCAAGAAAAGAGCAGCTTCCTCCTTTCCTCCCTGCAGCACCTTTAGTTAATGTGAACACTGAATATCCCCAACTGCACAATCCAGGAGGACTGTGAGACAATCCTGATGCCACCTGCCTGTGTGCTGAGAGAACGTGTGTTTGGGGACAGGCAGAAAGAAACCTGTTTCAGAAAAAACTCTCCTGTTGTTGAATTTTGTATTTTTCCAAGCATGGGGAGATGGCAGGAAATTCCACAACAGAACAGACTGAGTGCTCATCGATTCCCAGACCTCCCAAAACACTGAGAAGAAAACCCAACAGAAAAAAATCTGAACCAAGCATTGAAACGGAATATATAAATAGGGGCACTGGTTGTTCTTTTGTGGATTTTTCTTCTGCTGAGAAAATAGGAAAGTAATTCTTGAAATACTGAGAAAGGGGCAGGACTGTGCTTTGGGGAGAAGGTGGGGGGGTTGTGTTTATTAGAGACATATTCTTCAGTATCTGTACACCCTGGGTGAACTACAAGGCTCAGGATATCAAGCCTGCAGTCTCTAGGCATACAGCTGTCTTGTAATTCCTGTGCCAGGGAGTCTGTTAAGAAATCTGACAGTGATTTTAATAAGTAGGTACCAAAGCCTTCAGTAGTCTGTGTTTGTTCCCTCTTACCTTCAGCAGCCTGGCTCTGTGGTGTGGATGTGGGTCACCCTGGAGCAGGGTTTGCCTTTCATTGTGTACCTTTCATACAATTTGCTGCATTTCTGCCCCCTATTTAACAACCCATGTAATTAAGAAATGTACAGAAAGAGGAGTCCCTTGGGTTTAGAATTAGCAAGAGCTGAGTGCTTTGTTCTGTGAAACACAGCTAAAAGCAACTGTTATGGGAGACCTTTGTATAGAAACACTCAGAGGAGCAGAGGGGATAATTCTTTAAAAACAAAACCTTAAGAGCACTGGAAAAAAATTTTCATCAGGACTAAAACAACAGGCCTTTAAAGTCAGTTTTGTGCTGAACAGCAGCATGTTAAATCCCTCAGCACATTCAGTCCTTATTGCAGATTCAAATATCTTTCCAAAGAGCACCAGACATTCCAGTGCAAGATATTCATTCTAACATAATAATATTATAACCCAATCAATATTTTAGTAAATAAGCCTAATCTTTGAACATTGTTGAAAGCCTACAGGGCCAGAAGAACTTTTTCTCTAAGAAGGAAAGGCACTGAATATCACATTTTTAAAGTCTTCTATGATTTTTTAAATCATTGTGTTCATTATAACACTCCTATTATATTTCTTTTTCTGCCTTACACCACGCTGCATTTTTAACTCCTGTTTCCATAAATGGGAGATGGAATAGTCCTACAGTATAAGGTTGAATCCAACTTGTTACAATCAAGAAGATGATGGCCCCATTTTCATACTGATCTTGTTTTAAATTGGATATACAGAGCTTCATCAAAATCTTTACCAGAATTTTCATGCACACCGTAAACCACATGGAGACTTCAGGCTCAGGACAAAGAAAATGGAATTAAAAAATTAGCTTCTTAAATCATCTACATCCTTCCACATCTAGATGTACTGATAGTTTCCAGCCACATTTCAACCTGTAAAATTTATAATTACCAAGCCCATCAGGCAGGTTAGGGTTAATCCACTTCATAGAGTGAGGAAAAACGCCCATCTGTGCAGAGATTACTAGCTCCTTAGAATAATTAAAATCAGAATAAGGGGTGGCAAGATTTGCAGCATTTCCCCACCCCCTTTCTCTTTCATTCCTCTGAAAAAGCTTCCAATTATATATTGAAAAGGTGGGGCAATGACAACTCTCAATTTCTGAACTGTTTCCTACTTTCTCTGTTTCTCTAGTACTGTTTCCTCCATCAACAGACGCACCCTATCCTGCCTTCCCATCATTTTTTCCCTTTTCTCTCCCACCATCAAATCTTAATCTCTTTTCTCCTGTCTGCCAAACAGTGTGATAGTCATATTCCCTCCTGATCAACAGGTTATATACAGTTCATTTTTCTGCCCAAAACTCTTTGTTTTTGTGTGGGATTTTTTGTTTTGTTTTTGTATGGTTGATTTATGTTTGTTTGGGTTTTGGGTTTTTTGTTTTGTTTTGGTTTTTTTTTGTTTTTTGAATGACAAGGATTCTCCCCATTCACGCCACCTCACACAGATATTCCATAGCCTCACTACTCCTGACCTCAGTCATCCTCTGCCTTTCCCAGTGCCGTGCTGGCTTTCTGCCTCTTCCACATTTCATGCAGCTCTTCCACCACATTTTATCCCTCCTCTTCCCCAGCTTTTGTGTCTCTCTGGTCTCAGAGTGAGTCCTCCTGTAAAACAGCACAGGTGGAGCACGGAAGCAAGAACAGCCCCAATCTACAGCTCTGCCTGGAAGTACAGGAGCCATTTCAGCCAAGGGGGTTCCTTTTCTCTTCCAAACCAGGACAGAGGCAGCAGCGAGGACTGGGCTGTGCATTGCAGGGATGTCCCTGTGCCAGCTGTGCAGTGTGGACATAGAAGGGTTTGACTAAGCAGAGGATGCTGCACCCTCAGGAAGCATCACCTGGAGATCACAGATCCGACCTAAACCTGCCCTGACACAACTTCAATCCATATCTCCCCACAGAGCAGAGATCAGTGCCTGCCCCTCCTCTGCCCCTCCCAGGCAGAAGTTAAAGGGGAAAACAAAGCATGTACAACACAGGAGAGACAAAAAGGCAGGAATACAAGCTCCTGCTAGCAGAAGGTGGTGGGTGGTTCCTAAAGGAAGAGTCTGGTGCAATGCTGGAGGGAGGAATGGAGGAAATTCAGCTGGCTCAGTTAGCCCCTGAGCCAGAGGTGAGCAGGGAGGCAGAATAGCACAAAACAAGTTACTGTAGGTGCTAAGAAGAGTTAATGGGGGTTGTTTGGACTTGTGCATCGGGTACAGGACATATTTTTGGAAGAAAAGCCTCATCCCTTGCTTTTACCATGGATTGCATGCTCAATCCTTTACACAGTCAGGGTTTTCATCTTTTGGGGTGCATCTGCTCCTTTACACTCTGCTCCATCTCTCTGTACCACTAGGAACAGGGTTTTATTGTCAAACATCATCTCCAGGACGCTGGGTTTTAAAGAACACACCTCACACTGCAAGGAACAAAAGCTCCCTCAGAGAATAAGGAAATCCCTGCAGCTGGCAGGGGGTCAGTGCCTTGTGTGGGTGCCAGGACAGGGACAACACGGACAACTGTGCTGGAATCTGCTACCACGTGTTCCAATGGCCATGAAAGAGCTGCCTCTGGATTCAGAGGCCACTTTTTTAACCGTAGTAAATACTAGGTTTATACCACAGAAGTGGTAGGACTGACTGGCAGTACAAGTTCTTGACATGAAAACATTCCATTTTTCCTATGGAATATTTTGTTACTATATATCATTTTTTGATGGTTGATGCGGCAGCCACCCACAACACCAGGGACAGCAGCCAGGGAATGGCTGGAGCTGTGTCAGGGCAGGCTCAGGTTGGATCCCAGGACAACGTTCTTCCCCCAGAGGCTGGTTGGGCACTGCCCAGGCTCCCCAGGGCAGTGGGCACAGCCCCAAGGCTGCCAGAGCTCCAGGAGGGTTTGGATGATCCTCTGGGGCACAGGGGGTGACTCTTGGGTGACTCTTGGGGATGGGCCTGTGCAGGGCCAGGGGTTGGACTGGATGATCCTTGTGGGTCCCTTCCAACTCAGCATATTCTGTGACTCTGTGATTCTGTTAATGGTGATCACAACAATTTTCAACACATCTGAACACGCTGTAGTTTTCCTGAGTGTCCTCCACTTCCCAGATCCAGCTGAGGAATGGTTACTTCAGGGAAGGCTGGGTCACTTCAGCTGCCTCCAGTGTCTGGCCTTCCCTGTTTCACCAACAGGCCTCCCAAACATTGATCTTTGCTGCTGCCATGGGTCCCTCTGAGCAGTACCACGCACTCTGAGCATGATCTATATGTTCAGCTAACGAGAGGTTTCACGTCTTAGCTGGTTTGTGCAGGTTTCAGCAGTTTCTCCACTGAAGTTGGCACAAAATACCATGGTGTTTATAAAGCTTCAGTTCTGCTATGAAATAAAAATTGACATTTCAGCACAACACTAAATTCCAACAATTAGGTTTAAAATTAAGTTCTACTGTATTCCCTAGAACTAAGGTTTTCAAAACATAAAGGAAAGCAATATTATGCTAAATAGCAATTCTATCCTCTCTCATGCAGTAATCAGTTTGCAATCGTGCCATTCATTCGAATGGCTTTCCATCCATTTCTTGTTAGAAGTATCACATAAAAGACTTACACTGGAAACCCAGCAAGTTGGCTATTTCTCTCCAGTTTCAAAGGTATTCAGAAACACTGGTATTGACTGCAATGTATTTGCAGGACTTGGTGACCCAGTTAATTCCATTCCAGCTGACCAGAGGATGGAATAGCACTCACACACACACAGAGCTCACTGCTGAGGGAACATCAAGGGCTGAGAAATCAGGAACTGCCATGAACTTTGCCATGGAACTTGAATACCTGTCCATTATATATATATACACGTAAGACACAAAGATATAACTATAATTATGCTACTTCCCCTCTTTTTCCCTGGCAGACCCTGTCATGGTGCCACAGTGCAACAGGCAGCACTTACCTAACCAACAGCTTTTGTTTTCTCATTACTGCTCAATGCATGATCTAAATCTTATTTATTGCTCTCTGTTTAAACCTTACTCTGCAAACAATTATTCCTGTGTCTGTCAGGACAGTATTTAGCACCCACTATGGAAACTTTCAGTTAGTGCTGCTAAAATTTTGAGAAAAATCTTAAAGTAAAAAAAACCAGTCATTAATGGAAAGCATCACTTCATTTTATCAGCAGGCAGTGAATTCCTGAATCACAAATTTGTACTTTTTCATTCTCAGGGGCCTGAATATCTCAATGCACTTTAAAGATAACCAATTTCTACTGTAGTTTTGCAGTGATTCAACATTACACAGATCAGGACAAATTAAACACTCCTGCCTTTTCCAGGAACCCCTGACCACACTATAAGGTTTCAAAGAAAACCAAAAACTGCCATGCAAGTGTCTGTGCAGGAAGGAATGCAAAAGAAAAGAACAAAAGGTGGGATCAGAGGGGGGGGGCGGAGGGGACACAGAGGGGCTGCACATGCTGTAAACCACATGGCTTTGACTGCAGAGCAGCCCCACATGTTTGTGAAGGGAGGGCTCAGCATCCCAGGAATGCCCTTTACTCTTCCTTATTTTTGCAGGCAGACAATTAAAATGTTCCCTGCAAACTTAAAAGAGTTAAGCAGAGCAGCTGCCAGAGCACTGGAGCACTGAGCACACAGACAGCAAACCCAGCCAGCCCGTATCGTCCTCCAAACCAGCCACAGTAGCATCACATGGGATGTCTCAGTACCCAACTGCAGCACTCACATCTCACACAGCTCAGCACCCTAGACATGCTAAAAATATAATAGAACTAAACAGAGAAGTCAAATTCAACTCTCAGCACTGTTTCCTTGGTTGGAAAACTGCAACTATTTTTTTTTTAACAATGGAGATTGAATCACTTCTGCTTTATCCTAAGTTATCTTCCAAACTTCCACAGATTCTTCATTGAGTTACAGACTATTTCCAGACTCCTAGAGAGCTTTAGAGCTTGACATGTCAAAATTCTCATTGTGTTTGGTTTCTAGAGGCTGAGAATGATCCTAAAACTGAGGCCAAGCACTACAAGGCTACTAAAGACTTAAAATTACTTTACATTGCACAATCTGCTGCAGGAAACCAAGGATAAATAATGGGATGTCTATTCCACATGAGCATGTATGTGAGCAAATCCATCTGTTCATCTACATGGACAAGGTACCAAAGAAAACTTAGCTGCTAATCTATCATTATTACAAGGGTAAGAATCTTTGAACAGTAAAACACATACTAAAAACTATTTTAACTGCTATGAGCACCAACAGGAAACTTGCACACAAAAGAAATAACAAATTTTGAAGTACAAGAAAGGCTTCTGAAAATACAGATTGTTTGTATATGTATGAAACATCACAGACTTCTCTATACTTTAACATAAAATGTGAAAAGCTCTAAAGAAAGTATCTAAAAATCTTTGGAACCTCCTATGGCTACACATAGTCCAACAGGACTAATTTGATCTACTTTTTAGAAAGGATACTAATCCATCTTGGGGACAATCTTTGTAGAAGGAAGTGTGGAAATGCATACAGTGAGCTAATTCACATGATAGCAGGGAAAGCTTACAAAGAGGATGTTTTTACGATAAATATTGGGAAGGAAGAGGAGAGTTTAATTGTCTCCTATGCTGCACAGTGGAGACCTTAAAACTCAGTTCCACAAGCAGCAATGGTAATGGATGCAAAGGTTGCACTGATTACAGCAGCTCTGGATCAGCTTGGCAAAATTCAGAACTTTTAGAGGGCCAGAAATGGGTTGCATCAGACAATGTAGATGAAGGCACCTACATTTGGACGGCCAGTGGCCCGTGGTGGTTCCATCTAGTTGTGTGAAAACACAGAGAACAGCATGAGAGGGAGCACAAGGTGCAGCCCTGCCCTGCTGTGTCTGTAGATCCCCTGCTGGAAGGGGGCAGAGCTGTTGGATTTATTTTTTCTTGCCGTGTGCCCTGCGGCAAAAGGTGACACCATTTGTTTCTGTTTAGGTTCCACATTAATTCTGAGGTTTTGGCTCCCTTCTGATCACAATTCTGGACATGGAGCTGCTGGAGAGAGTCCAAAGGAGGCCCCAAGATGATCAGAGGGATGGAGCAGCTCTGCTGGGAGGAAAGGCTGGGAGAGCTGGGATTGTTCAGCCTGGAGAAGAGAAGCTTTGGGGTGACCTGACTGTGGCCTTGCAGGGCCTGAAGGGGCCTGGAAGAAAGATGGAGAGAGACTATTGACAAGGGCTGGAGTGACAGGACAGGGGGAATGGCTTCCCACGGACAGAGGGCAGGGGTAGATGGGATACTGGGAAGGAATTCTTGGCTGTGAGTGTGGGGGGGCCCTGGCCCAGGTTGCCCAAAGAAGCTGTGGCTGCTCCATCTCTGGGAGTGTCCAAGGTTAGGCTGGATGGAGCTCTGAGCAACCTGGGATAGCGGAACAAGATGAGCTTTAAAGCCCCTTCCAAGCCAAACCATTCCATGATTCTGTGATCTATGAAAATCAGTAATTTTCTGGTACCTTTTCTCTGCTCAGGGATGGCAGACCTTGCTTTCCTTTGAAAAGCCAGTCTGTTGATCACTGCTATGGACTGACAATTCTTAGCACCTTTCATGATGTACGTTATAGGAGTTAAATATAAATTAATATAATAACAGCAAATGATGGTGGAAATATTTCCTCTCTTTTGGTTGTTGCACTCAGTTAATCTAGCATTTGCTCTATAAATATTGCTTCCTCTTTCCACATCATCCATACACACCCCAGTATTTCCATGTGATGATGAATATTACTGTAGGGAACTTTGTAAGAAAGGAGTTTTCTACATTACAGCATAACAGTAAACAAAGGGCACTTTATGCTGCAAAGGACCAGCTAAAGAATAGATCTTAAGAATGTCATTCTCCTGACCAGGGACAGCATTGCTCAGACTTGGAACCCTTTGTCTTTAGCATCATCAAGTTTTTATATTTTGCATTTGGAAGGTGTACATTTGTATGTTCCTCTTACTTTGTCTTCCAGTCGGTCTGAGGAGGATCCCAGGAGTCCTACACGATGCATCAGTTTGCTCTCAGCGAGACTAAAAGGCTACAGAGGGGGGATGTGAAAAGATCCTCATGGAGCAGCACAGAAAGGAAAACATCTCTAGAGTGAAAATTAAAAGAGAAACAACCCTGCAAGACAGCTCAGGGAGTGTTGGATGATCCTCTGGGGCACAAGGGACTCTTGGGGATGGGCTTGTGCAGGGCCAGGGGTTGGACTGGATGGTCCTTGTTGGTACCTTCCAGCTCAGCACATTCTGTGATCCTGTGATTCTGTGAAATTAGAAATAATTAGGCAGGGGAAAAGAAAAAAAAAAATAAAGGACCAAGAAAGGCAAGGCCTGTTTGTGCCCCAAAGCTGGGATGATACAAACCCCAGTGACCAGCTGTGACACACAGAAGTGGCAGCACATCAAACACCTCGAGGTTCACCTTTGGCAAAGGCACTTGGACAGCACCAGCCTTACTTTGTCTGACATTTTCCTTGCAAAGCACATTCATTTCATCTGTTGGTTTAAGTGCTTTTCTCTTGCTGTTGGTAGCTGCCTCTTCAAAAGCTGTCAACATTCCAAATGTTTCCACAGCCTGGAAACATCTCATTGTGCTGCACAGGGTTCTCCAGGAACCAGCAACAAGGGTGCCTTCCTCTTTTTTCTTCTTTTTTCCGTCCTTCTCATTGAGGAAGGCCCCAAGCCATGTTCTCATTACATCTTGATGGCTTTTTGAAAATAAGAGGCTATTGTCCAATGTACCTCCTCAATTATGCACCAATCAAAGGGTTAAAAGAATAGCTCTGCCCATAACAACCAGGAGGCAAAGGGAAGGGAAGAAGCCTAACTAAGGAAGGGCTGTTTAAGTTTTTTTCCTATATCACAGGAATCTCTGTAGACACAAGGATGGCTTAGCACAGGAAAGAGAGTAAAGGTTCCCAAGGGAAAAAGTTCTGTTTAAGGTTGTGTTTTTGTCAGATTTATATGCTTATTTAGAGGACATATATGCAATTATTTACTGCCTCGAGTGCTCTTCATGATACTCATAAACCAAACAGATATTTAAAACAGACATTTGAAAAACTCTTTAACTTCAAGTGTCCACGTTGAGACACCTGGAGCTCAAGCATTCGAAGTGAGTGACTTTAGAAATAAAGCAGCAAAGTAATATTTAAGTAGCCAAATTCTGACAGGTGTTATGGAATATTTAACTAATTAAATTATGGCACATGGTACCTCTCCCTGTGTAAACTGCTTTGACCTCAGTAACAGCAAGGCAATGCAGAAACCAAGAGAAGAAATTTATAAAATAATACCAGTGGTATGATCCAGAGCTTCTATGTCTGATTCCAATTTAGGTTTGTGTTGATTCACACATAAGATTTAGAAGCAACATTACAGCTTCTTACAAACTTTCCTAAAGAAGTTTTTAGACAAACTGTAGACATTTCTAGAAGAAAAGTTATTTCCACCTGTGGCCACCACAGAAGCAGCAAATGCTGCTAATGATGCTGTGGGGACAGTTTTGATGGCAGGAGTTGACACTCCAGGAGAAGCCAGTGCTCCAAGGTCTTCAGTATGCCTGACAAAGATCAGGAAAAGCACCTCATCCAGTATTACCTCTGATGTGGAACTACTATGGAGAGTTTAGGCTCAGGCTTCTTCACTGAAAGTTTGAGTGAAGGTTTGTAATTGGGAAAATTTTCATTTATTCTCCCACAGACCATGAGGCCACAGCACAAGATGAGTGGGACTGGCTGCACCCAAAGCCACACAGGCTCTGGAGCTGGGCTGGCCAGAGCTCCCTGCTGAGCTCTCACAAATGCCACTTGTTTTCTTTGCAGCCCTCTTCAAATGTTAGGAAATTGCACCCTGGGACATGAAGCAAAGATTCCCCAGGGATTAAATGCTTTTCTAAACCTAGATGATATTAGAAATAAATTATCATAATTATTCAAAGTTACTTTTTCATTAAGCCATTAGCTTTCACACTCAAATTAATATCACTTTTTGTGCATTTTTACCTATTTAAACAGTGACTGGAGGCACTGTAGGAGGGGTTATCATTGACTGCTGAGCACAGACACTCGTGGTATGTTCCAAGATGAAAAAAGAAGTGGTGCAAACGTGTTCAGCTGTGTAATCAGGTCCAGGGAGAAGAACCACTGAGCTCTGGTTGAGCTGCTAATCCAAGCTCTGGCCCTCTCCATCCTCAGTCAGGCAGCTCTCCCAGCACTGGCAGTAACAGATGTTTTGCAGGGTAATCCTTCATCCTTCTAATCCCAGCAGAGGGTTAGAACTGATGGACACACAGGAATAAAGAACTGCCAAATACGTAAGTTGGGGCTTGAATAAACAGTATTGAATAAACATATTAATAACAATACAGGCTTTAGAGTAAGATTAGCTGCTGACACAAATAACATTTATTCACACTACAGGGAGTGATTCTAAAGAAACAACATGAAAGTGCACAGACAAGTGCTGTTAAATCAAAAGGGCTTTACACAAAGCAGTAAAAAAGAAAAAAAAGGACAAAAGATATGACGAGGAAAGTGATGATGTTTCCTCTTTTTTCATCTGCATAACAAAAATATAGCAGCTACAGGTGCAAAGTAGAAAATGGGAGGATCAAATCAATGTTTCTTTTCAAATGTTCACAACCAACTCTTTCTGGTGTGAGACTTGAACAGGGAAGGGAACTGTTTGGTTATACACGGCGACGTAGTTCATCAATAAAATCGGGTCCCATTTCTTTTTGTGGCACAGAATCACCTCTTTAGAAATGTCACCAGAGAAACAGAGTGCCTGCCTTCTGTTTTCTCCAGGTGAATTCATCATGTTTACATCTGAACCCATCCCTAAATGCTCTAAATTTGTCATCTAATGTTCCACTAAACATGGTTGATTTTAAGTCAAGGTCTCAGTTACAGCTGGAAGCATCAGACAGGTCTGACTTTTACAAGTTTGGCCCCTAAAAAATAGATTATCCAAAGGGGTCTCAGCATCTAAGATCTATTCCAGCAACCTGTAATTCATACAGGACAGTGAAACGTGATTTTATCTGAGATTTCTGCTCATAAATAAAAGAGAAATTTATGGGTGAACTGGAACAAAGAGTTGGGAAATGGTTGGTGCAGCAGGAGCACAACATATGTGATGGATACAGAGATGCCAACTGGGCGGAAGGGCCTGATGGAGCCGTATGTTCTGAGAACGACTCAGTTTTTCTGCTTGAAATGATAGAGGCAGATGGATTATTCTGACCTCAGGGATTAACCATTGTGTAGGTATGTTCTCAAACACATCAAACCCCCAAATTTCACCTTCAAATACAAAATGTGTTCTGTTGCAACAGCACTGAAAAAGCAGCAGTTGGGAATATTTAGCTCGAAAGGGAGGAAGGACAGGAGGGTAATAATGGGAAGCAATTATGGAGTTCAATTTTTTTTACAGTTTCTGTTCCTAATTTTGCTTTAATCAAGCATCTGCCATGTAATATAGTCTTCATATGCAACAGATACAGAATTCCATGCATTTAAAAGGACTAGCGTAGGGTTTCAGTGTCAGAGCTCGGAGCAAAACCTTTCACATCAAGGCACAGTCTGAGTTTATGGGTGAAACCTGACCACTGACTCCATCAAATGACACATGAAGTTCTTAATTGCTTTACAGTTCTTTAACTTCACCTTTTTTCCAAGGCAAAAAAAGAGACAGAAAGAACATAGTGGTAAAATACCAAGTACTCTATCCTTGGCACACCTGATGTTCTGACAAGTCAGGACAAAGATTGAAAGCCAGTGAAATTTCCCAGATTTAACTGAATATTTCACGTATTCAGCACAAAGCAAAGATCTTTTTTCTTCAGTAGTCTCACAAGGAGTAATGGAAGTGAGTTCTGGTTAATAAAGTGTTTGGATACTGTACAAGCAGAGCAGAGTAAACTTTGTTTCTCAGACAGATTTAGCCACAAATCAATTGGAATCTTCCTGCATCTCAGAAATTGGTTTTATTGGCATATTTCAATTTTTCATCACAGAAATGCATTCTGCCTGACATATAGGACATAAAACCTTAGTTTTCTTAGATAATTCCAGTCAACTCAAAATTGGCAGCAATTTTCAGGATAAAGCTGATGTATTTTCAAAAGGGCCAGGCACAGTGTCCTGCTGCCATTCCATACTGGTGATGTGGTTGAGGTCAGGGAGTCGAATAGAACCTGAGAGACCAGACCTCCATTCCATCCTTTGTCCACAGGCACCCCCATTGAATTTGGCTATGGCACTTACTGCCTCTGCATTGACAAAATGGGATGTAACCTCTTTTTTAATCTGTTAGGGATACTGTAGGAAGGAGATGTACATCAAAAATGAACCAGACCGTCGGCTGTCACCGATGAAGGCAAGACTTAAAAAGTTCTCCCATCTTCTGACTTGAGGGATAGAACATCCCTGAGAACGTTTGCCTAAGAGGTAAACAGGAGCATGAAGTTTCCTTGCTTTCTGAGAGCTGAGGGCAAAATAATTCTCATCCCACAAACACAAACCAGCTTCTCTTTGGAGTGGGGTGGCACAACCTGCCTTCTGGTTTGACAGAACTGGGTCCGAGTGTAAAACTCATTACACAAGAGTGAATTTTCCACAAGCTGCCAAAACCTGTCAGAAGAGAAAAAAAATCCTTAATGCATTCACCATAGCTGGGGGAAAGAGAGGACTGCTTCTAGGGGTGAAAAAAAAAGGTAAAATCGAGCAGTAAAAGCTCTGCTGAACCACAGTTACTGAGGGAGCAGGAGAACCAGACTCCTCTGCAGCGTGAACCAGTATCCTGGCACTCCTCTTGTCGGGATTGAAGGCTCTGAACTCCAGGGATGTGACAAACCTGCTGCAATTCCAGCTGCCACAGTTCCATGCACGTGTTCTCTGCTGACTGTCCCTTTGTACCTGGAGAACTACAGTGACAAACCCGAGGAGCTGTTAATCGGTGGGACTGGGGGATACCTTGGGTTTGTTTGCAGGGCAGGGACCTGCTGCTGTTTGTGAGCCAGCTCCGATGGGCCCGGCAGGGCAGAGCTCTCTGTGCACTGCCCGGGGAGGGGGCACTGCTTCTGCACTAAGTGCAGATTTCTCTAATAGTTGCACATAACTTTCTGCTCAATTACTGCCTGTTCTCCAGGTCCTTACAGAAGTAGTAAAAAACCGTTTAATGAAAATGAACCTGAGCACTTTTACAGAAGGTGTTGGAGTTCAGATCAGAGAATGGCAGAACTCCTCTGCTGTGTGGGATGAACCCTCTCTGTTCTCATCATCACTGCTCTCCTGTCAGCTCAATACCTGGTGGAAAGCAAACCGTGGTCCCTAAGCAGCTGTGATGGTGCTTGTCTCCAGGTGCTGGCTGTGTGTGCAGCTCTTCTCCAGCCCTGTGCAAAGGTTATGGCCCAGCAGCACCCACAGCACAGAGCAGCCCAACCCCAATCCGGGGTGCTCGATTAGTTTCCAGAGACCTTTGAACACAGTTTCCATGGTGTTTTGATTTTTCCCTCTGCAATTTTGTTACTAACCTTCCTTTATGATCCAGCACATTAAACATCTAAACCTCAAACCCAAGCAGAAGTACAAAGCCTCTAAATGAGCCTGGCACTTCCCAGGGCTGCGTTGTCAGGCACAAACCTTATGGAAGCACCTGAAAGGAAACCTTATAATCTAATTTTCCCCCCTTATTTGTTAAGCAGCTACACTAATGATTTGATTGTGAAGCACTTATGCATATGAATGAGCTTTTACATAAGGCTCGATTTTAATTTAAAAAACAAATCTGACCTTAAAACAAACCCAACTCTCAGAGCCAGAAATAGGAAAAAAACTCAGTGGCAAGTGGGGCAGTGACAGAGCAACTGGTACCAGCTATTGAATAGTCACACTGCTGTAATTTTATGAATTCTTTAAAAAACACAAACAAATGTATATTGCCTGCCACACGAGACGTAAACAAGATCAAGGGGAAAGTGGGAGTTGAGCAGTTACTGAGAAAAGGTATTTCAAAGAAATTGGTTCCAGGGAAAGAAAGGTTTCAGGAGAAAAGGCCTGTAGCACCTGGAGGGGAAGGTCAAGGCTGGAACAACACAAGCATGGGGGGAACCAGAAATAGAGCTGGAAAATGCTCTGAAAAAATGGCCAATAGCTACTAGAGGAACTTTTTTTGCCAACATGAAGATTATTAATGTGGTTTCTCCTACTCTGAAATAAACCAGCAGAAGGACACAAGTTGGATCTTCATCTCATTGACCGACATTGACAGTTATTTAAGGGGAAAGAGATAATTCCTTATCCATAATTTTTAAATTAAAAATCAGATTTCAATTTGTACGTATTACTATAAGACTTTTGATATCAGTAACTTGCACTCTGTACCTTTCTTATTAGGGTATAGCAGTAGCAGTTTATTACTTGGTTTCTGATGAACAAATTCAAACAAATACCTGAATATTTTTTTTAACCTGTTTTTTTTTTAATGAATGAAGTACAAACAGAAGTCAAACAACTTGACAATGTTTGAAATTGTAGATCTCAAGACTTAATGAGGCCAAATTAATAGCACAAGTACCATTTCAAGTATTTAACTCTCTATGTCTTTGGAGAGAATTGAGTTCTGTTAAATTTCAAATTAAGTCCATTCCAGACGGCAATCAGTGGTAACAAACAAGGTCTAGTCTCTTGATAAAGATGAAGGCTCAAGCATTTTCTACTATGATGTGTCTTTAGCCCTGTAACTGCCCCACACTGCAGCTGTTGGTTTCCCCATCTTTGTTCAGCAATGGCCACCAGTGCAAATACCTGTGGAACACCCCTTGGTCTCATACACTTAACCAGGTATAGCTGTGCTACTTCTAAAGATGAAAGCACCACAAACATAAATTTCATTTATTTCCCTATATCTCAACTCCCTGTTTAGAAAACCTCTCTTTAATTTCCCCACAGAGCAGGCTTTGGCAACATCCTTCTGAGCAGTGAAAAATATCATTGGGCTCAGGCCTGTAAACTGCTGCTGGATGGCCTTCAGCCTGCTTCTGTGTCCCACTGGAGAAGTGACCCCCAGCCACCCCACAGCACTCCTACACCCTGATTCATGGCCAAGTCCAGTAAATGACTCAAACCCCTGTCTGGCACCGAGTACACAGGTGCTCCTTTGGTGAGTGAAGCAGCCAAATATTGCCTTTATTTATCCACATTTCTCTCCAATGTTGGTCGATCAGTTCTGATCAACGCTGAGGTGTCAGTTTAGATGTAAACCCTTCAAAAAGCTGCACTTTGGGGCTTAACAATAATCAGGAGGTCTCCAACCAACATATTTATTGAGCTTGAAAGCATCAGCCTTAGACCAAATTTGCTTGACCCTTCCTTCACATCACTGCAACAGAAACTTAAGCAGCCTTTTGCACTAGAATGCTCCTGACTATGCACTCCTTGGTAACTTGATTGCAATCCAATTTTCAAGGTTTTCCTGTTTCCCTGTGTGCTCCAAGTTAGGTTGCTGTGCAAACTACAGGGATTCCAATGACCACCTTTCCCCAAAAGAAAAACCCAAACCCTAAACTCCCATGAGCAGTATTTTCATAGAGACCTTCAAGGCACACCTGCAGAACTTTATTTCCTTTAATATTCTCTAGAGACTTTAATTAATCACTTATCAGGTCATGAGCTCAGAGAACATTACAAAAAGAATTTTGCAGGTGCAGAGTTTTTAGCTGCTCTTTGTGCTTCCAGTGCAGGCCTTTACTGATACCACTTTGCTCTCGAGTAGAACACATTTGGTTCTACTTAGGTGAAAATCTGTCAAGCAGTGTTGTAGCTTTGCTGAATATTGATTTTTGGAAAACAAGTCTCATAAGCTGACTTTTCTCTATCTTTCAAGTAGAATCACAGACATTGAGGACTACAAAGATAAAGAGGGGACTGCAGCATGTCTCCAGTGAGGAAAGGCTAAGGGAGCTGGGCCTTTCAGCCTTAAGAAGACTTGTCAATGTTCAAAAATATCTTAAGGTCAGGGGTCAAAACTATGGGGCCAAATTTTTTCCAGTAGTGCCCAGCCACAGGTTAAGGGGCAAGGGGCACAAACTGAAGCACAGGACATTCCATCTGAACACGAGGAAAAACTTGTTCGAGGGTGAGAGAGGACAGAACAGGATGCCCAGAGAGGTTTTGGAGCCCCCTTCCCACAAGATACTCAAACCACACCTGGAGTGTTCCTGTGCAACCTGTTCCAGGTGACCCTGCCTGGGCAGGGGGTTGGACCAGATGATCTCCAGAGGTCCCTTCCAACCCCAGCCATCCTGTGATATTCATTTGGTACAATAAAGTCTGACTGAGATGAAAACACAGAAAAGAGACTGCAGGTGTTTACTGAGAACCTCCACCAGACATCTCCTTTGCCTCACACCAGTACCTGCTTTAAAGAGGAATTGGCCACAGACTGAGGCAGAAATTCTACTCTAAATAAGCTCCAAGTGTAACCCACCTCTGAATGCATGCAGGGCAAATTAGTCATCTAAAAGCTCACATTTTGGCATGGAGAGGAGGTAAAATGTTACACTGATTTCCCAAGTGTCTAAAAAGTAGATCAAGTAACACTAAACTGATATTCTCAGACTGGAAAATGATTTTCACTGAGATAACTTTTATATTTAGGAAATAAATATTTCAGATGGTTTCTAGTGCAGCCCAACTCTGATGTGCAATACTCCTTTATCAATTCTTCCCTGTTGTCACACACTCATTTCTACGCCTTTTTTGAAGATGCTTGAAATGAGCCCCTAACATGATGCTCAGTAGGGTCTGGTGAGGATTTGAGATGGTAAGATTTAGGGTGAGTGAGCTAAGGAACAGATGCAGAACACTTTTCTTCTGACTCTATCTAGTCTTGAGCCTTCCCTATACAGTTCCTCCTATCTTAAATCAAAATTTCCGCTGATGTTCATCACAGGTCATAGGAAGGTCCCCACTCTGAAACACACTTGGCTTCTCTGCTCTTTTATGCTTCTCAGTGGCTCCAGGTTGTACGAGAAGCACAAAATACTAGAGGACTGTAACCCAAACCTAATCTCTGTGCACAACATCGGGACATAGAATTGTTGGAGCAAGTCCAGAGGAGGCCACAAAGTTGCTGAGGGGACTGGAACACCTTCCCTATGGAGACAGGAGGGGAGAGCTGGGGCTGTTCAGCCTGGAGAGGAGAAGGTTGTGTGGAGACCTCACAGCACCTTCCAGGGTCTGCAGGGGCTACAGGGAAGTTGGAGAGGGACTGTTCATCAGGAACTGGAGTGACAGGACACAGGGAATGGCTTCACACTGCTAGAGGGGAAATTTATTTTGGATATATGGAAGGAAATGTTCCCTGTGAGGGTGAGGAGGCCCTGGCCCAGGTTGCCCAGAGAAGCTGTGGCTGCCCCTGGAAGTGTCCAAGGCCAGGTTGGAGGGGACTTGGAGCAACCTGGGCTAGTGGAAGGTGTCCCTGCCCAAGGCAGGGGATGGGACTGGATGAGCTTTAAGGATTCCCCTCAACCAAACCAGTCCATTCTATGAAATTTAAGTCTGTTAGAAAAACCTGGAAGGTTCCCTGTTTGAACAAATACAATACTCAAACATAATTTACACTGTCAAACAGCACATAGAGAGTCCACTCCTGAATGCAGAAGGCACATTGTGTCACAGGGAGGGAAAGCTGGGCTGGGTGGGAAAGCTACACAGGCCACCTGTAACCTGCAGGGGGGCACAGCAACACATGGTCTGCCCTTTATGCTCTGGGGTTTAATTGTTTTCCATGAGATGGAAGTGTTTTCTGCACTCTACTTACCACTTACAACACTGATAAAGCAAGAGTATATCTCCTATCTCCTGATACAATGCCATAGGATCAGTGCAATGTTCTGTTGCAAACATGAACACCACACTGATGGAGCCCCACTTCTCTGTGTCCTTCCTGGTACCTGCAAATTGGGAGATGCATTTGGCCCCTGAGCACATGAAAATAGCATTGCAATGTCAGAATGAAGGACTGTGGCATCTAATCATTAAGAGAGTACAGGGGGTTGATATTCCCAAAAATATAACATCTGTGCTAACCAGACACCATCAGCACAATCTGAAAGCAAACACTATTTTAAAAGCAAAGCAAGCATACACTAAAGAGGAAACTCTCCCCTCGAATCTGCAGTGTTTCTCCACACTCCACTTCTCATGGGATCTCAGATGATAATTAGTGATGTTTCAGGCTACTGGAGCATCTCCTTGTCATCCATTCTGCCACAAGAGGGAATGAGGATGTGAATCACAGTAGTAGAGAGAAGACAGAGGAAAAAAACAACTCTTCTTTTCAACTTTCTTCCTTCCACTCCAGAACACATGCACATGCTGATTTAGAGACTGCACTGCTTTGTTCTATCTAGTTACATGTTAATCCAACAGCAGGAAAATGCTTCACAGCCTCTTGGTCCATCTGTAAGGAAATTTCCAATGGGACTGATCACAGAACAAAGGAATTTACAGTCTGACCTGTCGCTTTTATCCTCTTTCAATTCTTGGCAAGCTACTTAGTAGAAAGGTTTGGTTGGTTGGGTTTTTTTCTGTTTTTCTTATATTTCACCTTGTGAAACACTTTCCTACTGCTGAAAAGATCACCTTCCTGCTCACTCTGTGCAGAGAACAGTTATGGTGGCCCCAGTTCTCAACTTGGTGCCCACTTTGTCAAGGCCAGGCACGTCTGAGAGCTTTTCAGCTCTGTTCCTCTTTTCTGCAGGTCAGGCTGTGGTCACATCACTCCTCCAGCTCACTGAACATGCCTTGACTCTGAGAGATAATTCAGGCTTTAGGCTTCTGTCAGCCAGAAACCATCTAGATGGTCATTGCATCACACAGGGAAGAAAGGAGCTGGGGCAGCATCTTCAGTGTCAGAGACATATTTTTATACTTTGCTACAATTTCCCACCTGTGGTGCTCTTGATTCAACACTAAAATAAGAACTGCAGGGAGCCAAGGACCCTCAGACCCCAAAAATCAGAAGATGAAAAAAACAGTTTCATTTCTTCCCACCCCTCCAAGTCCTATGTCAGAAAAACCTGCCAGGAGAAGCTGATGAGACAGGATGGGGGTGAAGCACTAAGATGCTGAGAAATCAGAGGGTTTACCATGGAATGTGGTACAGCAGCCAAGATCTATGGCACTGGTTCAGAAAAGCAATTATAAACATTCCTAACTGCATCCCTCCTCAGGAAACCACTTAATAAGGTCCTTCTCCTTAAAAAATATACTGTGTGCTGGGATGTACACTTCCTGAATTGGGGACTGACTCTGGAGATAAGATCCATGTGGAATAATGGGTCTGTCAACAGGTCTAGAGAACAAAAAATTCTTTTGGAAAGTTAAAAATAAAATAAAATTAGTTAACATTTTTATTCTCCTGGCAAATGAACATTAGAACTGTGATACAGAGATGCCAGAATAGGTATCCTGTACAAATGCTTTTCAAACACAGCCCTCAAAAAGTTGTGAAACACAAACTCTCTGGTGTGAGCCTGAATTTTGGTCAGTGCAGGCAGGTACTGGGCAAGGTGACCCCAAGCCTTTCTCCCTTTATGACACCCTCTCTCTGAGGTCTGTTCTAATCAGAAAGCAGAGATGACGTGTGTCAATGCCTGAGAGCAGCCCCAAAACAGCTTCCAAAATCCACACTTTGAGTGAGGCTGTGGGATCACAGTGAGAGCCATTTCTGAAGGAACACCAGGGGAATGTGCCCATCAAACTGAGCTGGGAAAACATCATTGTACCAGCTTTGAGCCTCTTTATCATAGAATCACAGAATGGCTTGAGTTGGAAGGACTTTAAAACCCATCCAGTCCCACCCCCTGCCATGGGCAGGGACACCTCCCACTAGCCCAGGTTGCTCCAAGCCCTGTCCAACCTGGCCTTGGACACTTCCAGGGATCCAGGGGCAGCCACAGCTTCTCTGGGAAACCTGGGCCAGGGCCTCATCACTCTCACAGGGAACAATTCCTTCCCAGTATCCCATCTATCCCTGCCCTCTGTCAGTGGGAAGCCATTCCCCCTGTCCTGTCACTCCAGGCACCTGCCAATGGTCTCTCTCCATCTTTCTTGTAGCTCCTTTCAGGCACCTTCCCTGCACTCCTTCCAGCTGGAGCACAGGTTCATTCACTCCACCTGGCCCAGCTCCAGTGTGCTGTGTTTTACTGTGACCACATCTGTAAAGGAAACGATGGCTCTCAATCATTCTCATAAAATTCCAAAAATTCCCAAAAGCTACAAATCAATCAATGCAATGCCATCTGAGGGCTCACTCCATATTTTTGTAGGGTACTATGATTTTTGACATTCCCTGAGATACCAACATTATTTCTGCCTGCTTGGATGTAAGAATAACTTGTCACAGACTTTCACACAGTGAAAGTGAGGAGTAAAGAGACACCCAGAGAGAGATTCCCCTGCACCAAGTACTTGAGAGGAACGGTGAGAAAAGCAAGGGGAACAAGGAGGCAAATGGTACCCCACAAAGAGCAGGTTTGAACAGAATCATCAAGGCTGGAAGACACCTTCAAGACCATCCAGTCCAACTGTCACCCCAGCAGCACCATAATCACCCTGAAACCACAGCCCCAAGTGCCACATCCAGAAGCCTCTTGAACGCTTCAGAGACGACTCCACCACCCTCCTGGGTAACTTATTCCTCTTTCAGTGGAAAAAATTTTCAGATATCCTTTGGCTGGGTTGTGGTAGCTCTTTTCACTTTTCTCTCTATTCTTGGATTAAATTTTTTTCAGCTGCTTACCTTCAACATTTTCAGATTTCAGTCCTGGAGTCACTACATACCACGATCCAATTTCTTTTTTACTCCATTTGCATTCTCAGATAAAAACCTCAGAGGCAAGGCTTGGTGCTATAAGCTCACTGGAAACAGTAATGACATGGTAATTTGGGTGGAGGCTGGATGGGATCTACTGTGCTGTCCTGGTGGCACTGGCCACCTCTAAAGAGGTCCAGTACCAACAGGCCCTCTGAGATGGGCTCAGCAGGCTCTTCTCCCTCTTTCTCTGATTTTATTCCTGCTTTCAAATAGATAGTCTCTCTCCTTTATCCAACAAATCTTCTACCATTTCCAGTACCAGCAGAAGCACAGTGAATTAATCATGAGAAAAGGCACAACAGTGCTTCCATCAGTTATCAGCAAACTCCTACTGAAAATAAGGGTGTGAAACAGCAAAGAGAAGAACAGACCTTTGAGGGGTCTAAGTACCTCACTCTCATCAAAAGAAAATGAGAATAAGGAATCCAGGCACTTTTGAAAAACCTCTGACCATCATTTTCAGCTTCATAAAGGAAAACATCTTTTAGTAGCAGCTTATTTACAGCACTGCAACTAAACACACCATAACTCAGTGTCCTTTGATAACTGGAGATTTGGAGAAAAGCTGATCCTGCTCCTCCAAATATAAACATTCTTCCTCCCTTGAATATAAGGTGTATACAAAAACTAGGATCAGGACTGAACAGGCAGAATACACACGAAAGCCATTCAAGAATTTCCAGACTACTGCTGTCTGTATGGGTGAAGTGGGTTTATTTCTGCCCAAGAGTCTGTTTTGGAGTTCAACAAAAAGAGAAAAAAAATAAATCTGTGAACGACTGCAGTTCAGAGAACAGAAACAGGCAATGGAAGAAGATTCAGCTAAAAATCCAAAACTCTTGAATAGAATGTACAAGTTTCATCAGACAGGCTGCATGGTCATGAAATCCAGAAGAGTAAAACAAAACAAGCAGGAATAAACATGCAATTTATGGTGAGCTTTTGCTTCTAGGTGTAAAACAGAACTTCCAAGCTGCTTCCTGCTCTGACATGGCTTGAGAATGAGCAAATGAAAGGCAGAAAACAAAAGCCAAAGGCAAAAAGAGGCTGCCCCAGCCTGCAAACTGAGCAGCACAGGAGATGGATGTGGGGTGGGCACCAAGTCAAACTGCAGCAGAATAATGAGACAGGATTTTTGTCTGGCTATAAACACTGAAGAAAGAAGTAGGGGGGGGGGGAAAGGAAAAAAAAAAAGGAATTTCACAGCACAGTTAGATAATGACTGAGTTGAGACATCCCTGTACAAGAAACGTAAAAGCTCTAATTTCCTTTTCTCTATTTATAAAACAAGCAACAGAAAAGCTAACCAGGAAAATCCCAGTGTTGTATAAGAGAATATTCACATGGCTCCCATTAGCTGCATGTTTTCCCACATTCTTCAGGGGAACAAACACATTTCCTATCGAGAAAGACGAAACCAAGGCAGTTCATTTATCTGAAGGAGTGCACCCAGCTTATCACAGTATCTGAGCAGATCAAAGCCTCCAGATACTACCAGTGCTTGCCACCAAAACTGAGGAATGTCTGAAGAAACTCCTCATCCCCACATTTAAATTAAACAGTAAAAAAAAACCAAGGTATCCGTGCCTTCAGCAAGGCTTTGCTGCGGTGCTGACATGGTGACAAAGAACAAGGGGGTACTTTTACCACATGAAGAAGATAATGTGCTATACAGTCAACTCTGAGTCCATTCCTCCTGCTTAAACCTTTGTGACATATTGTGCTACAAACTATGTGGTAATGCTTAAAATACCCAGCCCTGCTTGTCACTGGGGTTTTCAATCTCTTCTAATGGACTTCATCTTGCTTGACAACTTTCAGCTGAAAGGGATTCCACAGCACTTATTTTCCACATACAATTCTGATTTATATATATAAATGCTTTCAAAACTGTCTGGATTTTCAGGCAGTCCTAGGAGTGTCAAAGTAAATTTTTAGAATGAAATACAGACTTCTCAATCATGTGAGCACTTTCTAAAACATTACTCTGACCTTAACACTGTCTCAAAAAAAATTCTCTAAGTAAACTACAATTTAAATAAAACCCCAAAATGCCCACAAGCTCACCGTGGTTTGTTCAATTAGCTGCCTGTTTGAGAGATTAAAGCAGTTATCAGCATCATAAAATAGTTATAATGAACTACAAGCTGGGCTTGACTGCGTGAATTTGTATCTGGAAGGTACACTCTGAGTCCTAGTATTTAAAGTATTACTTCAGCTAACTAGGAATAGCAATAGTTAATTAACTTCTGGTTCTTTGAAATCTGAAAACCCAGGATTAAACCTACAAAGTGCATCTTCTCCTCCCAGGGCAGCCAGGAGAGAGTCCCAGAAGACCATTAGGTAAATTTGAAGTAATCTTACATAATTAATGGAAAAATCCTGTGACTTTTGGACAGCAGGTGGGTTTATGAAAAGGATCTCATAACACCACCAGAAGCCAATTGAGAGATTACAAGTGCCATAATCTGCTGTAACATTCCTTCTTTAATTCCTGTGTGCTGAAATTCCAGCCAGGGAATGAGATGGAGGTATGTCTTTATGTGTTTTAAATTGTCATTTGATTAAAAGTAAGCAGCTGCATCATCTGAAACAATACAGTGCTCATGCTGGGAAGTCACAAATGTAAACTGCACTTTATTAAACCAGTTAGAAGCTGTTAAAATGCAGAATGCTGCTGGCACACCTTTTAGAGCAGATACTAAAATACCCATCATATGGGCACCTTAAATGAGACATTTTAAAAAAGGTTTATTTTTCAATCATTCCATAAACAAGAATAAATCAAAAACAATTCAGTCTTTCACCCCACTGAGATAAAGTAAATGCAAATGCTGTTTTCAAAGTCAATTGGCTCTGAAATACTTAAGTCTTGGAAAATAATTTTGAATGAGAGAACTTTTGCAAAACTTCTATAATTTTCTATATCCATCATGCTTCTTTACATTTGTAGCTCCCAAAGCATAGAAATATTTTAATATGTTAGCACAACTTCATGCACATGCTAGAAAATGTATTATCCCCCAAATAAAATCACGTGAATATTTGTCCTTATTATATTGCAGAAATAAAAAGTGGAGTTGTGAATAAAAGTGAAATATAAATGGTATAAATGAGACTGGTGACAAAAATGAAAGCTTTGATCTCCTGCAATTGGAATGGCTTTGTGGAGGCTGCTTTGGCTGTGCCTGTGTGTCCTGCAGGAGCTGAGGAGCAAAACAACAACCAATCTGTCACAGAGTCACAGGATGTGCTGAGTTGGAAGGGACCCACAAGGATCATCAGTCCAACCCCTGGCCCTGCACAGGCCCAGCCCCAGGAGTCACCCCCTGTGCCCCAGAGCATCATCCAAACCCTCCTGGAGCTCTGGCAGCCTTGGGGCTGTGCCCACTGCCCTGGGGAGCCTGGGCAGTGCCCAACCAGCCTCTGGGGGAAAAACTTTTGAAGGAAATTTTGTAGCACTGTTTGTTCTCATCGGGCAGGATTAACATCGAACATTGATCCAAAACACATGGAATATAATGAGTGTCCTTCAGAGGAGGTGCTGATGGCACAAGAGGTTGGGTGCAGCTTGATTCCCTGCCACACTGTGCCAAGGCTGTTGCTGCCGCTCTGCCCAGTTCAGCACGTTGTACTGGGATGAGCTGCTCAACTTCCACAGGGCACTGAAGTGGCACCGAGGTCTCAGGTGGCACCAGTGTGGTCACTGGGGAGGTGAACGTGCCCCCTCAGATCTCTCAAGAGCACCCTGACTACTGGGCTGCCCTGGCCCAGGAGGGCTGAGGGCACTTGGTGTGTTCAGCTGGAGCAGAGGAGACTGAGGGGGGACCTCACTGCAGTTCCAATTCCTGGGCAGGGGCAGAGGAGGGGCAGGGACTGAGCTCTGCTCTGGGGGGACCAGGGACAGCAGCCAGGGAATGGCTGGAGCTGTGTCAGGGCAGGCTCAGGTTGGATCTCAGGGAAAGGTTCTTCCCCCAGAGGCTGGTTGGGCACTGCCCAGGCTCCCCAGGGCAGTGGGCACAGCCCCAAGGCTGCCAGAGCTCCAGGAGGGTTTGGATGATGCTCTGGGGCACAGGGGGTGACTCTTGGGGATGGGCCTGTGCAGGACCAGGGATTGGACTGGATGATCCTTGCGGGTCCCTTCCAGTCCAGCCCATTCTGTGACCCTGTGCCCAGTGGGACTGATGGGCACTGACCCGGAGAGCAGCCAGCAGGGCTGGGCCTGGCACAGCCAAAGCTCTGCAACCCAGAGAGAGCCTCTGACCCTTTGGTTACTTAATAAGAGCAGACAGTGAGTGGCAGAGGAAATAAGGCTAAATCTGCTGCTCTCTCTGTCTGTCTGGTGTCACCGGCATGGCAGTGAGCTGCAGGCAGCGCTGGCTCTCCTGGCCAGCCCGGGATGGGCCCTGTCTGCCCGGCCCTGGTGGCACAGGCAGCTTTCCTGCTTATGCTAATTAAACCTGCACGCTCTGCTAGCCAGACCCTGCTGGAATACAAATCCTGCCTCCACCCCCAGCAAACCCTGCATGCTCTGTGTCTCCCTTTTCCCTTCTCTCCCCAGTCACAAGATGCTTCAGGCAAAAGGCAGGAGCATTGTGATGAAATGACATCTCCAAGCAGGGAGCCTATTTTTTCCCCCCAAGGCCCCTGCTATCTCAGTTTCATTACATGTCTCAGGAGGGGGCATCACTCCCTGACAACTAACATCTGGCCCAGGAGACCTCCTAATTTAAACCAACAAACTAATTATTGTCACCTACTCTTTCCTGTAGCTTTTATCTTTATTTATTTTTTCCTGGAAGAAATATGTCAGCATATTTTTCATTTGAACTACTAATGCTCTGGGGTTTTTCCCCCTAAAGTATGCTTAACTTTCTTCTAAGGCTAGAAAATCCATATTTTATCAATCAGTTCCAATTACTCACTGTATTTCACTCTGTGGTATTGAACTATGAGTTGGAAGGATGTCTTGATTAAAGACCTTACAAACATTTAGATATCAGAACCACCAATCTTCTTGTCCACATGACATGCTGGAAGGAACGCTGAACTGACATTATGGGAGATGTTGTTTATTATGTTTTCTTTTTAAAGTTGGAACTATCAGTCTCTTTATTAGAATATTGATATAAGGAATAAGGAGCTAGAGGCATTTATTTAAAAGTGATTTTTTTATTCTCAATTTTATTTCTTTTTCTCCCAGCCCTCTGTGGGAGATTCTAGAGGCCAGTTTAATGCCTTTTCTGGTCCGGGTAGAGCCACAGGGGCTGTATTACACTGGAACAAACACTACATTCATGACCTGGACATGACAAGTTGTAATCTGTCTCTTGTCACCAATTTTCCATGCCTCTTTGGCAAATTATGTACCAAAATTTGCTCTTCAGCTTTCCTACCTTTACAATGAGGTTCATGGTGCTAAACTTACTGGATGCAGTAAGTTCTTCAGTGCTTTTAAAACTGAACATTTCTAGAAAAACTGAGCAATTTTTATTACTGCTAGTGACAAATTCCATTAGTGCACATAATAAATATTCACCAAAATTTATCATAGTTATGTCTGAGAAGATGATTTTTTTCAGTTTTGGTGGGAAAAAGATCAATGTAACCAGGATGAAAGAGTAGGAAGTGAAATCAGAGCTCGTTTTAAATTACTGTAAGTTTTTTCACTGATGTCAGGATTTTATTTTTGACCCAGTATAGAGCTACAATCCCAAGCCAATCCAATTTCTAGGGTGTCATGGAGACAACAGCAGCTTATGCTGTTTGATTGTTGGTTACATATTGTCTATGAAGAAACTCTCCAAAATAATTTAGCAGCTTGAGAGACTCTTTCCTCAGGAATCATCCATCCAACCCACAAAAGACCAGATGGACACAGCTTTGGATTATCCCAAGAAAATACTTAAAGCAAAATGAAAAAGTAGTCTTTTTAAGGAAAGGAAAACTAAAAAATAAACTTCCTTAAGATAAATGAACAAACAACAAAAACCACAACAAAATTGCCTTTTAATACAAGGCAAATCATCATCAAACATGTTTTGCAAAAAAAGAGAAAAATAAAGCTTTGATGTCATCTGACAAAAATGGGCTGGTTAGGAAAAGAACAGGGAGAGGAGAAGAAAACTAAACATTGGGTTTGTAAACTTGGAAGGGAAAGAAAAGTGAATTTGATCCAATCTTTTCTACTCTGTATTGTCACCTGAACACTCCTGATGGCTGCACAGCCAGGTCTTTGCAGGGAGCAGTGCGGGGAGGAGGAGGGGACGCCAGGCAGTCACCACAGGGTTCATTAGTGCTCAGTTAGTTATTTATTATCACATACCAAATTCCTGCCCTTTGATACAGAGCAGAGCTGCTTCTATAAGCAAATGCTTAGAGGGAGACAGAACTAGTAAATACAAGCTCAGCAAAGGCTGATAAAATGTTACAGACTTGTTGTATTTTACTGCACACACTAATTCCAGAACGCAGAGCAGGCTCCATTCTTCTGCGTTTTTATAACTGAGAATGCAATGTTTTCACTAGAAGGGGGGTATGCTTCCAAAGCTATTTTTTCATCTAGATATGTTGTTCTAAATAAAAGTAAACAAATAAAAAAATCACTTTTGTTTACCTCCATATATTCACTGCAGGAATGATAATAAAAGATCCATGACTAAACTCTCTCTTTTTTAGAACCCCAGAGTTTATTGAAAGAGGGTGAGCTCCTTGATCGTGCTTTGCACGAGAACAATAAAGGGCCCATTTCAGTTTAAACTGGATATAGAAGTCTTTACAATTATTAATATTATTCTTCTTTATGAAGAGCAATTTTATCACCACATTTTTATTCGGGTATCAGGAGACATTACCTCGGGTGATTTTACATTCCTCAATTAGATTGTTTTCAGTTCCCATGTGCCAGTGGCACAGGACTGATTTACCAACTGCAGCCTGGCCTTTATTCACTGTTTCTGCATCCCTTCAGTACAACAGGCTGTGTAAAGAAGGCAGGATGGGGGTGAAAATTTTTGGCAGAACACTCCATCAGTCACTGGGGCCAGGCTGAGGGGCTGAGTTTTGGATATGATGGGGGAGATAAAGAATGTTATTTCAGGCCCAGGAACTTCAGATGGGGAGAATTCAACAGGAATCAGGGGCTGACCACATGGAAGCCAGATGACAGTAATTTAACCAAGGCTTTCAGACTCCCTGTGACTTCCATTTAGTGCCACGGGACAGAATCCTGGCTGATACCAGATAACACAGGGGTTGGCAGTGCCTCTGGCTTTCACTATCTCCTCACCTTTCAGGCTCATTGTAGAGAGTGGATTTTAGCCTGGGAAGACCTAAGAGTTCATGTGGCCTTTCTGTTATTTGTTGTAACCTGGTAGTGAGGCACGTCATGGTTCCAAGCACTTTAGGGACCCAGCAAGCCTCTGTCCCGACCTGCAGTTTGAGTATCTTCTTTTTCTACAGCTTAATTACCAAGTGACGAGGGCATGACCCACCTGATCATCCTTACAACTTCATGGAGACCTTGGATCCCAGGGCAGGCAGCTCTGTGCTCCTCCAGGGAGCGAGCCAGCACACTGGTGGACACTCAGAATTCCAATACTGCTGGATCTGGTTTCTACACACCCCAGGGACTACTCAGGACCAGGGAATCAGATTTCCCTCGTGTGCATTTGAAGTCTGAGTTGAACTGAAAGGCAGAGTGAGAAAAGACATAATGCACTTGTTTACTTAATATGTTTGAGTGCAGGAAGTTACTTTATTCACGTCTTAGAGGGTGACATTGAATTCCCTGAGTTCCCAGCACGTGTTTGCCTTGCCTTTGGTCTGTGTGATTTGGATATGAGCTACTTGTCATTTGTAATACAGCCAGTAATCTGGCACACACCAAAATGAACTTTGACAGACAATTTTTTCCTCATGGGATTTGCTGTTAGCTCCTAACTGCATGACCTTGATGCAGTTCCAACAAAGAAATTTAAAGTACTTAATGGCATAAGTTTAAATGGATCATTACTATAATTATTGCAAGAGAACAATTACGCATCTACTGCCACTTTTTTTAGAAGGAGAATTCTAACAGGGCTGTTTGAAACAGCTCTGAAATACACTGAGATTCAGGTTATTTTGTGCATCCAGTTTAAATATAAAGGGTCAGACAAAAGAAATAATATTTAAAAGAAATAAAATCGGGAAATCTATCTAAGCACAGCATTTGCACTCAAAATTAAGAGATGCCACTAAGAACATTCAGTAGGGTCTGGGCTGCAGCTTATCTTAAAGTTGCACATATACTAGAGTTATGAGAATTTCTGTGATGCAGAAAGAGAGGAAGAAATAACTGATCAATACTCAAATAACCCCAATCCACCTTTTCCTGTTGTTTCCTGGGGTCAGACCCTGCAAGGTGCTTGGCAGCCACGCTTTTTGATGACATGTATTCCCCATTCTCAAAACTTATTAAATAGCTCTGAATAGAAAACATAACACAGCAATTAATTATTCAGTGAATATGGTTATCAGGATGTATAGCCCTAAAGCTTCATTAAATGGCACCCTTACTTTTGCATATGCTTCAAAAGGAGGTGAGAAACACTAGCTGGCATTTGAGAGAAGTAGTGTTACTTCCTGATTTATGAAGACTAGGCAAGAAAGAGACAACAGGGAAATGAAAAGAGGAGGCAACAGCAAGAAAAGGATGAAAAAAATTCCCCATCATGGAAAGCTTTATCACTTTCTATAGGTCCTCAGTTCCCACACTGAGTTCATTGCTATGTGCTGTATGAGCCTACACAATTCAGATCACATGCCAAGTGATACTCCTTTTAGAATAGAGTAATATAGTTGAGAACCATAGAGAGGAAGAGAAACAGCAAATTAAGATATAGATTATCAAGGTTCTAATGTTTCTCTATATGGGTGTAAGATGTTTTCAAAAATATATATTTATATATATATATTTTCATTTACATATTTGCATTTGGGCACCACAATATAAGATCTAAAGCTGTTAGAGAGTGTCCAAAGGAAGGACATGAAGATGGTGAAGGGTCTGAAGGGGTCACACGAGGAGGGACTGAGGGCACTTGGCTTGTTCAGCTGGAGAAGAGGAGACGGAGGGCAGAGCTCATCGGGGGCTGCAGCTCCTCATAAGGGGCAGTTCCATCTCTGCTCTGGGGGACCAGGGACAGCAGCCAGGGAATGGCTGGAGCTGTGTCAGGGCAGGCTCAGGTTGGATCTCAGCAAAAGGTTCTTCCCCCAGAGGCTGGTTGGGCACTGCCCAGGCTCCCCAGGGCAGTGGGCACAGCCCCAAGGCTGCCAGAGCTCCAGGAGGGTTTGGACAACACTCTCAGAGACAAGGTGGGATTGTTGGGGTGTCTGTGCAGGGCCAGCAGCTGGACTGGCTAGTCTTTGTGGGTCCCTCCCAACTCAGGATGTTCTCTGATTCTATGAAATACTTAAGGACAGCCCCCATGGGACAGCATTCACTCAGGGAATACTCAGGCAACCCCACTGCTCTCAAGAAGTACCCACACAGAACAAACCTCTGCATGGTGGGTCCTGCTCTGCTCTCCCTTCAGGGGACTCTGACCTTTTGGGAGCACAGCACCACATCCCACTGAAGTGAGCAGACTGGTCTGTGCTCAGCATCCCACGGCATCTTCAAACAATCTCCCCTCATTCTCTAAGAAGCCTCTAAAAATAACCTCTTGAGATTGACACATGGGGAAATTATTTTGAACTGTAGCTGATGTGGAAAAATCAGAGTTTGAAATTGTGTCATTCAGGAGATTATGGCTATTTAGGCATTGGGTTTTACTAGCATAAAGGTACCTTAAAGTGAAAGGTAGGAAAATGATTGAAAAATAAGTTTGGTCCTACGGATCCAGAAAAGCCTGACAAAGCGGGCTGTTTAAATTTTCCTGTTTGGAAATTTCATCTTAAGTAATTTTTATATTTCTTTTGATTCCTGCTTCCCCAGTTACAATCACAAATGACAATTTAAAGTGGACAGTGGCAGGAGACTGTACAAATAATCATCTGAAAAGCCCTGGTAGGGCACACCTGAACTCCTGTAAGATGTCCTGGTCTGCCTTTGCTTTTATTTCCTTCTCCCTCCCCAGCTTTTTCTCCCTCCTTGAAATTCTGAGAGCTCTAATCTATGATACTGATTTCAGCTCTGGCTAAGAGTAGTGAGACACACCTTCTTTTCCTTTGGTACAATCAGAGAATCGATGGAATGGGGGTTATTTCCCACCTTCTCTTCCCCATATCAAATCACAGCACTACACTTATCTTTGGACTTGATATCTGTTTCTTTCACAACAGATCATTCAGCACAACAGATTCCCTAAATATTCTGGGGCTGTTATTGTCATCTCATGTCCAGCCCCCTCCCACCTTTGCTAAATTTCTTTGCTAAATTGTTTTTTATTTGTTTTCTCCTATCTGCCCTTTGTAAATATAACATCCTCATGCAACTTTGCAGAAGTCAGTTTTGGAAGGAGATGATTACCCTGAGAGATTCTCCTGTTATTTGCTGCCTCTCTGTGCACTGCCACTACTCACCTGCCCTCGAACCTCCATCATGTGTGGAACCATCTGCATTTCCAAAGCAGCCAGAGACTCTCTAATATTGGGACTGCCAGGATACTGTACAGCTTTTGATGTCATCAAGTTTTGCCTCAAAATCGTAGCCAAAAAAGCCAAAAGAGAGATCTCTCAGGTCAACTAAACCACAACAACAAGGCCAACTAAACAGTAGTAACCTGTCAGACATGTAATTCTTCCCATCTGCTTGAAAATCACCCTCAAGAAAAGTAAAATTGGATTGATGGCAGACTCAGGATCATACCTGAATCTGTACTTTCTCTGATGAAGAATGAAAGACAGCCTGTGATTCCTACAAATCAACACAGGTTCACCCCAAGCCCGCTGGCTCATCCATCTCCATATGCTTCCAGAGAGAAACTTCCTGCAAAGCACAGAGCCCACATTTTTATGTCATTGAGTCAAGGCTACAAATAGGAAGCCAAATGCTGAGTTTCTTCCTTGCTCTTTGCGGCAGCAAATTGCAATTTGCAAAAGGTTTTTGATAACATTTGGTGTTAATTGGACTTAGAAATGTTAATCGCCCAAATCACTGGGATCTTAAAGACACATGTAAATTATCTCAGCATGTTAGAGAGCAAAACCCCAGATTGCACTGAACTTCTTGGGATATGGTTTTTTTCAATGTACATCTAAAAGACATCAGGGTGATTTACTGTTCTTGGTCTATCTTGTGTGAAAATTAACAAAGCAAGCATATGTTACATTTAACAGACATGGACAACAGTTTTAGATGTTGAAAATGTAAAAATGTATGTTTCTAAAAAAAAATATAGCAAAATAATTATTACTTTCAGCCCCAGAGAATGTTCTCTTTCCTTCACTTACCCACAAAACGGTAGACACTTCCTGCTGTGGAAGCTGCTCTCCTTCATGATATACAAGACACATAAGTTCTGTCTAGAATCACAGGATCACTATTTGAGAAAGACTTTTAAGATCATTGAGTTCAACCATTCCCCCAGTGCTGCCAATCCCATTAATCCATGTCCCCGGGTGCCACATATCTTTCAAATCCCTCCAAGGATAGGGAGTCCACCACTACCCTGTGCAGCCCCTTCCAGTGCCTGACCACCCTTTCCATGAAGAAATTTCCCCAGTATCCAATCTAAACCTCTTCTGGTACAACTTGAGGTCATTTCCCCTCATCCTATCCCTTGTTCCCCAGCTCCCCCCTCCTGTCAGGGAGTTGCAGAGCCAGAAGATCCCCCCCTGAGCCTCCTTTTCTCCAGGCTGAGCCCCCCCAGCTCCCTCAGCTGCTCCTGCTGCTCCAGCCCCTTCCCAGCTCCGTTCCCTTCCCTGCACACACTCCAGCCCCTCAATGTATTTCTTGCAGTCAGGGGCCCAAAACTGCCCCCAGGAATGGAGGTGCACAGACTGAACCACTAGCACACCATAAACAGGACATGGAGAACCCATCAGCCTCCCAGACTCTTAGGGCTGATACTCCCAAGACTAAACGAGAACCACAAGGTTGTCCTACATGGACTGTCCCCCACTGGAATCCAGCCAAGCCAACCTCCAACCCAATCAGCACGATTTCATTGCAGAGAAACAACATGGCTTGCTTAGCTGTTTGTTCATTATAATAGTTATGAAAATGAGATCAGGGGTTTTTAGTTTTGCTTGAGAGAGTAGCACACTCCCCATTTTGTCCTGATCTCTGCACAGGCTTCCATTCTAGCAGGACTTTATCTGTTTTACCTATTGCTCTCAGCACGTCCAGTTTCATTTCGCTAGCTCTTAATCCGTTTTCTCATTAAATATAACGAATACACCATCATTTGGGAGATCCACATGTATTTTTCCATAGTTTCCTGCACTGGTTTTCACTTGCTATTTCACAACTGCACTCAAACTTTGACATTTATTCTCTTATACTTCCCCGCAACCCTTCTTACCTTAACTTCTCATTACTGCTTCTAATTTCCATCTCCTGTTTTGAAGCCAGACTCAAAAAGCCACATATTTCCAGCAGACAGTATTTCCCGGCTTGAAAGCTGCAGATGCTGGAAAAACAAACAAACAACCCCCTCAAACAAACTCAACCACCCCAGAAAAGGAGATATTAAAAATATATCCTTGCATCCACCCAAGATGAGCCCAAACTGTCCCTCTCCCATCTATCCATAGAAACTGTTGGTTATTCTCCCCCATCACAGACCTGCCTGAACACAGGGTTTGACTTTGCCATTATCGACACTGAGAAATATTTACTTTCTATATAACCCTATTAACTCCAGCACAGTGCGACTGATGTTATAGAACTTCTTCTTCACTTCTAATCCTTGTGGGAAAGATTTGCAAGATTTGATCATTCCAGATAGCAGGACAGTAGAAGTAATGATGACTTTAGGTTTCCAGAGCATATAAAAATATATTAAAGTAGCAAAATTACAATCTCATAAAATTACAATCTCATAAACTACAGAAGTTTAGAAATAACATACAATTCATTCTAGCAAGAAATCTTTCTTAAATTTTAGTTTATAAGAGGAAAAATTAGAAAACACTGTTAAGTTTTCTGCACATTTCTGGATGAGGTGTATTGATGCAGAGCTTGGCAGATGAGCAACATATAAATCCTTTGAAATTCTGAATATCAGGTTTTATAACAGAAAAATAAAATATATATATTTTCTGTTACAGGTAAATTTCAGACTAAATATTGTCAGAGTTAAATATACTTGAAATATTATAAGTTAAATTCTCATGTCTCAAATTGTGATCTCTACCTCAAATTCAGGACTTCTGCCATATAGCAACCTGTACGGAACAGTCCAGTCCTCCTTCCTGGTCTGACAGTTTCTTCAACCTCATCATACTATAGAGACAAACTGGAATGAAGGAAAGACCTGTTTATCCAGATTTTCTCCTCTTATACCAGGTTGTTAAATCAAATTTAGATTAACTAGCAATATTTTTACTACCAAGAAGATCATTTCTGTGTCACTTCAGGCATTTGGTAAAAACAAGGCCACAGTAGCAATCAGCTTACTGAATTCAACACACATTATTAATTTTGACATAATCAGCTACAGTTCCCATCTATTGATCCTGGGACACTGCAAAATCCATATGAAGTCAGTACTATAAAGTCATGCAAATCATATGATACCATCTGTGACAGAGGGTGAAGTAAAAAAAAAAAAAAGACTTGAATGTGTTGACCAGACTGCATATGGGGCACATGAAAAATTAAGCATATGCTGCACAGGCAGAGATATTTTCGTGATTTTAGCCATTATAAGAAATAGTTTAAGAAAATAAAACTGGTGTTTTTAAGACCTTTGTATCAAAGATAACACGCCCACATGCAGGAAATAAAGGAACAGGCTTCCTGCTAATAAAAACTAAAATTTTATCCAGTGAGCAAAAAGCCCAACGGCCATTAAAATGGTGCAGTCCTTCTACTATCCCACAGGGATATCCAGGTTTAATGGGGATACCTGACCTAATGCACTGTACAGCTATGCCAGGTTCAATAAAGTTGCTTTCTCTTTTCATAAGATGCTGCACTGGCAGAGCCAGGTGAAGGAACCTTACACACAAATCAAGGGCTTCTGAGGACACTGAGATAACCAGAAAGGTGCCATTGCTTTGTCACATCCTGAGAAACTCACTCTGTGTGTGCACTAACATATGTCACAAATGTCCACTCCCTGTGAGACTCTGATAGGCCAAAAACCTGCTATGAAAATATTGGGGTTTATTTGTTGGTGACAAAGGTTTGGTCTAAAGTACTAATCAGCATCTTCATTTCACAGAATCCCAGAATGGATCAGCTTGGAAGGGACCACAGTGGGTCACTGGTCCCACCTCCCTGCTCCAGCAGGGCCAGCCCAGAGCACATGGCACAGGATTGTGTCCAGAGGGGTCTGGAATATCCCCAGGGAGGAGACTCCAGCCCCTCCCTGGGCAGCCTGTTCAGGGCTGGGTCACTGCCCAGCAAAGAAGTTCTTCCTCCTGTCCAGGGGGAACTTCCTGGGCATCAGTTCCTGCCCGTTCCTCCTGTGCCATTGCTGGGCCCCCCGAGCAGAGCCTGCTCCATCCTCTGCCCCCTCCCTGCAGCCCCTGACACACCCTGGGGAGGGCCCCTCTCGGTGTCTGCTCTGGAGGCTGAACAGCCCCAGCTCCCTCAGCCTTTGCTGCTCCCAGAGCTGCTCCATCCCTTGGGCATCTCTGCAGCCTGCGCTGGCCCCGCTGCAGGAGCTCCCTGGCCCTGCTGTGCTGAGGAGCCCGAGCTGGGCCCAGCCCTGCAGATGTGCCTGCCCAGGGCTGGGCAGAGGGGCAGGATCCCCTCCCTGCCCTGCTCCAATGCTCTTCCTGATGCCCCCAGGGCACCATTGCCCTCCTTGTCCCCAGGACACACTGCTGGTCAGGGACAGCTCGTTGTCCACCAGGACCCCCAGGGCCTTTCCCCAGAGCTGCTCTCCAGCAGGTCCCCCCCAGCCTGGGCTGGTGCCTGGGGTTGTTCCTCCCCAGGTGCAGGACCTGCTTTTGCCTTTGTTGAACTTCCAACAGTTCTTCTCTGCCCTTCTCTCCCACCGTCAGGGCCCCTCTAAGGGCTGTCCAGCCCTTGGGGGATCGGCCTCTCCTCCCAGGTTGGTGTCCCTGGTCAGTACTGCATTCATGACGGAAATATTCCACCAGTTACTCATTTGAGGCACCAAATTATGAATAAAAAGGCAAAGCTATGAGAACCATTCACAGGCTGCATATTCAGCCCATCCAAAGCCTGCAGCAGATTTTAGAAAAAAAGCCCTAGAATTCCAGAAGTTTGTTCAACCATTACTTGTAGAAACAATTATTTCAGTTGTGTGGGTCCACTTAATGTAAGTGTGCCTGCAAGAAGCCAGCTAAATCTGTAATTGTTTTTTTGTGCATACAATTACTGTGATGTGGCCCTGAAGAAGCTCCCTAACATACATATAGTTAACAGAATGATAGGAGCAAATATCATGCACCAGAGTTTAAAAATGAGAATCTCATTTTAGAAATCCAAATGCCAATGTGGCCTCATTGTCTCAATGTGACTGCTCAGATACAAAGCAGGTTTATAACTATGATACTCAATTTTAAAAACTGGAACTCATGGTACTATTTAAAATAAAGCAGTAAAACAACCTCGTACTCTCTCAGTATTTCTTGTTTTCATTTGTATTCTGCTCATTTGTGCAGCCCCATTTCATGGTGGCTTTTTTTTCCATGCACATAGCCATGCTAATATCTTCATGGATTTGTTTATAATAACCTTTAAATCCTTGCCCTGTCATTATGCTGCAGAGCTGTTCTGTTGTATGTACACTTCTTACTTCGGTTCATTTCCTACACATTGATTCTTTCACATTTGTCTACGTTAAACACTGAATAGTATTTTCCACTTACTAGTCCAGCCATTTAAAAATATCCAAATCCATCTGAATGAAACTGGTTTCTTTTCCTCTTAGTTATTAGTTACACATTTAATTTTGATAGTGTTAGAAGAACATGGAAGTTGGTCACAGGGAGCTTGGTATTCCCCAGAGAAGTGGTCACAAAATCAATCACTTGCTTAAACACCATCGTTGTCAGTGTAACACTCACAGGATGGTTGTGCTGAAACTGCTGGGACCTCCGTGCTGACTTTAAAGACACCCTGTACTCCGTAAGAAGAGAGACTAAGAGCAATTACTGTGAGGTAACAGCATGAGAGTGCAGAACTTCAGCTGCTCTGCTCTGTGCATGCAGCTCCTGTCCTGGTACAGCAAAGCCAACAGGAGCTTCCTGGCTTGTTCTTTAAAGGAACAAGGAACTGAAATTTTTCAATGTTTGATACTACCTGCAATCATTAAAATATTATTAATTGCACGTTTCCAGCAATAGAAAATTCATAGAGTGGTTTGGTGGGGAGAGACCTTAAAGCCCTCTCCATTCCACCCCCTGCCATGGGCAGGGACACCTTCCACTAGCCCAAGTTGCTCCAAGCCCTCCAAGCTCCAAGTCCAACCTGGCCTTGGACACTCCCAGGGAAGGGGCAGCCACAGCTTCTCTGGGCAACCTAGGCCAGGGCCTCCCCACCCTCACAGCCAAGAATTCCTTCCCCATATCCCACCTAACCCTACTCTGTCAGTGTGAAGCCATTCCCTGTGTCCTGTCAATCCAGTTCCTGATGAACAGTCCCTCTCCAACTTCCCTGTAGCCCCTTCAGACTCTGGAAGGTGCCGTGAGGTCTCCACACAACCTTCTCCTCTCCAGGCTGAACAGCCTCAGCTCTCCCCTCCTGTCTCCATAAGGAAGGTGCTCCAGTCTCTTTATCAACCTTGGTGCGTCCTCTGCACTTGCTCCAGCAGTTCCATGTCCTTCCTGTGTTGGAGCACCAGAACTGAGCCCAGTGCTCCAGGTGGGGCCTCATAAGAGAATCACCTCCCTCAACCTGCTGTTATAAATGTATAAAATAAATTTATAAATAAAATTTAATTTACTTATTTAATATCACTCTGCACATGAACTGAATAATACTGAAATACTGTATCTGTGATATCTGAGCATGATACCATGGTCAAACTGCCTCTCCACCTCCCATAGATCTAATTTGCCAGAAAACAGTCCCCTTCTGCTCTTCCTGGGCCTTCCATGATCCTGGAAACAGTGTGAGTGAAGACTGGTCAGCTCTGGCTGGTTTTTCAAGTAATTGCTGCTATATTTTAGCTGCAACACCTTCAAAAGCCAATGAAGGAGATAGCCTGGATATAACACAGTAACTACAGTTTAAACACCAATCTAAACATCTTCCGTCTATTTTCTCCCAGGCTTCCACTATCAACTGGTTGAATTTTACCTTTCACTGAAAAAGTCACAGTATTTTTATAATCTTTCCTCTCTACTCCCACTTTCAGCAGCATAAATGCAAAGGAAAGGACTGTGACACAAACAAATGGAAGCCATCATAAGATGCTCTGAACAATCTGAATTTCTGTGGTGGGCCCAGTCACTGGCTGCAGATCCAAGACAATTTTTAGTATCCTCTTTAAGTGTGTTACCCTCAGGTTTTCTGGAATATCAGCTCCCATTCAGAACCTTCCCATTTATTGAGAAAAAACACCCACTTTGAAAATGTAACACATGTAAACAAATTGCCTCATCCATAAACATTACATCATATCAAAATTCAAAGTTCTTTGTGTCCATTCCCAACAAAACTTCATTAAAACATTAGCCTGAAAATTGCCAAACTTATTTTAGATCACTCAGTGCTTTTTCTTTCTATTTTACCTCTTCTACCTCAGCTGAGGAACTACAAGTCAGGCTGTTCACTGAGACCATCTTACATCCCATCCTTTATGTTTGAAAGGCAAACCCAAACAAATGCAGCTGTGCTTTTATCCATCTTTAGAGAACTGACTTTTCTCTTTAATCAAGACAAGAATATGTGTAAAAATGGCAATTTTAAGCAATACAGAAACTAATTCTAAGACACTAAAATTTTAATTTGTAAATATTGTCTTTAGGCTGACAGCTTCCATATGAGGTGTAACCCAGCACAGGCTACAGATAAGCCTTTGGAAACAGAGTCAGAATTGCTCCTGGAAGCAGCACCATTTAGCACTGCTACTACAGGAGTTAATTTTGTGCAGCCTATACAATCTATGTCTAATGCAGATCTGAGTGAACAGATTAAAGCATCTTAAAGAAAACCCCTACAAAACTAATAAAAAAAAATCTCCAAAAAGAAATTTAAAAATATTTTTAAAAAACCTTTAAAGATATTAATCCCCTGCTCTCCATAATTATTTCTTAATTTTCTTCTCTTCTCCACCCTTCTTCCTCTATAAATATTCAAGTCAACTGCTCATCTTAAAGAACTGCCAGTTCTAGGTAATATGAGCATTACAAAGTAATGCATTTGCCCTGGACATAGTATAGTGACAAAAATACAACTTTAGGAATACAAATTTAGGAATCACTCATCTTGAAACACTGGCAATCATCATAATGCACCCAGAAGCATTAAGCTATTACAAATTTAGTCACTATGACAAAGATATGGAAAAACAGAAAATAGATAAAGTGAGAGAAACAAAAGCAATGAGGCAAGGCAGGAGGAGCTGGCATTTATCATTTGCATTCTGCTGGCTTTATTTCAGGGGCTTGCCTGCTATGGCACCAGCTTCCCCATTTATAGAAACAAACCAACACCATTTAATACCATTTTTTATCTTGTTTTATTTTCTGCCTGTTCTCCTCTTCCCCTTCAGCTCTCAGGAAACTCTAACAAGCTATCCAGGATCCACCCAGTTGTCGCTGCCCCATCCCTGGAAGTGTCCAAGGCCAGGTTGGACGGGGCTTGGAGCAGCCTGGGCTAGTGGAAGGTGTCCCTGCCCATGGCAGGGGGTGGAACTGGATGGAATTTAAGGTCCCTCCCAACCAAAAGCATTCCATGATCTGTACCATTTGGACCCTTCATGTTTGGGTTGTGAGCTGACCCCTCATCTAGAGCTCCACCACTCTCTATGTGTTGTAGTAATTAATGAGCAAAAGGGGGGTTCAGAGTCTGACAACACAAAGGGAAGAGCCGACTAAATTCCACCCTGTTACTGTAGAACATCATTGCCAAAGCAAGAATCATTTGTATTTTATTTATATTGCCATCCAGAATGTTTACTGGGAACAGAGGTGGGAGGAAGGAATGTTTTGCCAGTGATACAAGAACACAGCAATTTATATTTTACAGCTGATGAATATTCACCCCATCAGGTGATATGACAGTTGGGTGAGTTTTCTTTCAGGGAAAAATAAAATCAAAAGACAATTCTGAAATCGGAAATGTATTCCCCATGAATTGCATTCACCTTGTAATACTCCAGAGAAAGCATCTCATTTGTTCAATTAATCTGACCTTTATCAAGAGCTTGCACAGACAAAACACTCTCATGGAACGAAGCACTTGGAATCAGAGTGGGAAGCACTGGAGATCTGTGCAAAGTGTGCTATAAAAACTGATTTTAAAAGAGATTACTGTACACACTGCAGAGCTGCTGCTGATTTACAGGGATGTACCCAGTTCTTGACCAAACTGTTTCCCACAACCTTCATGCCCAAAAGGAAATGAGGTGCCTTCAAGTGCCAAGGAGAAGTGCTGAGGAAGCTCTCCCTGGGCAGAATGGTCCCCACAGTCACATCTCTCCAGGCACAACACACTTAAGCCTCAGCACCAATTTTTTTCTTCCCACTGGTGAATGACCCAAAACTCTGTCCTGGAACAAAGCCCCACAGCAGAGCCTGGGCTGGGGAACCAGTCTTTGAACTGCCTGCAAAAAACCATGTTCTCTCCAAAACCCCACCTGTGGCTGCAGGGACTAGAACGGCGATATTGGGGTGTTTTTATCCCCTCCTATTAACAATCAAGAGGGAAAAAGTAAGAGCTGAGTGTGAAGGCTGATGGCTTTTACCAGCCAGGGCAGCAGCCCCAACAGAACCCGAGGGTACTGGGTTGAGAGGTGTGAAATAAAAGGAAGTTGAGACTTGGGACACAGAAGGAAGGACAGAAGGATGGAAGGAAGGAAGGATTGCTGGACCATGATGAATTCAGAACTGCCTCAGGCTGAAATTCAGCCTGTGATATGTTCCAAGAGCACACAGATTGCTCTGAGAATAGAGGGACCAGACCTTGGAAAAAGAAAAAGGCTACATTCTGATTTTACTGTAAATGACCCAACCTCATGCTAACACAGAGCACCAGGTTAGTTTTTATTCAACTATTTTCAAGGATTTTTTTTCTTTCCTCTGCCCAGCACCACCACAATGTATTTTGCTCTGGTCTGCTGATGTGCAGAACAGGGACATGCACCCAGCCACCAAAATATTCACCTTCCACTTGAACACCCTCTTTTATTCCAAAAATGCCTTAAAGTCCTAAGTGTGAATTCCATATAACCCCACCCATGTTCAATGGCAAAGAGAAAAAGCTTGAGTTTGATTAGGCTGCTTTCCTTTGGGCCATTTTCTTCAAAGGAGAGTGTATCAGTCTCAGTTATTCTTCACTGGTTTAGGAATATCACTTTCCAGTAGTACACCAGTTTGGAAAATTCTGACTACACAAAGTCTGCTCACATTCACTGAGGTGCTTGCTCTGAAGTAACAGACCTTCCTTTCTCTTGTAGGCTGAAATTATCAATCTGAAAGCCAATTTGAAAAAGTGAAATTGGAAAATGAGTAATTCCAATAGAAATTCAGATCTTTTTTTTTTTTCCTTCATTAATTCTTGGCTGCAGCCTGGGTAACTGATTGCAAAAAGAGAATGCCTGGTAGAGGAGAAGAGATGTATTGGAATCAGGTGTCTGCATCTGGGAGAAAGCTATTAAGCAACAGGTCATGCTGCCTGCTTTTTGTGAGTTTATTGCCTCCCATTCAATCTTACCTTAAATTTACTATACCATAAATTGAGACTACAGGATTCTGCAGGATCAATCCCTAACAGCAAATGTATAAGAGCATGTGCAAATGCTGTCAGTACCAAAGTTGCCAAGTCTTCTTGGCCAGAAAGCCTAAATTGCCTCATAAGTATTGCTATTCCCAGCCAAAAATAAGCATGTATTGCCTTACATTTGCCTTTCTACATTTTTCATAGACATTCACATTTATATCAACACATAATGAGTAGAGGAAACACAAAGACATTTGAACAGAATTTTCTTCAAGCTTGTCAAAAATACTTTTTTCTCCATTTTTTCCCTCACATTAACATTGATTGGAGCTGGGCAAAAATCCTCACATTAATAGCAACAGAAGTAGTACTAGTACATTAGATTTAATTAGCATCTAAACCAAAGTTCCTACACCCTGCAAGCCATTTCCACCCAGGAAACATTTTGTCTGACAACCACATGCAGCCAGTTTGGATGTTGCAGGGGCAGCTCTTCCAGATGAGCAGAAATAAAGGGGAGAGGACACAAATTCAACCCAGAGGGGCAAGGAGCAGGTAAGTAGGTCACACCAAGCCTAACTAGAACAGCGGGGCAAAGATTGCTCTCCTTCCCTGGGAATAAAATCAAAACATTCCTCAAAGATAATTGAAATCATGTTTACTGCATGGATTCATAATTCTGAAATGTAGAGCTGCACAGACACTGCTCAATCCTGGCAACATCATAATAAATCAAAAGACCAGCAACTTGAAAGTCTTTTATGCTTTTTAGAATAACCCAAAGACTTATTCACAGCATTTGTTTCTTTTCTGCTTTCCTTTATTTTTCTGCCTTGTAGGGTGTGTGTTGCCATCTATATTTAACAGCAAATGTAAAAGACAGTCTCATAGATCAGAAAGACTAAAGTTTCTTCTTGTTCCACTGTTCCCCTCAGCTCACTCCAGTACCTCCACCCCCTCCCTGGCTCTTGTTTTTCTCATCTCCATGCTGTTTCCTTTATCCTCCCTTCCTCAGTTCCTGCAGTTCCCTGGTGTTCCTCTTTCTCTCTTCAGCTCCACCTCATCTCGTTCCAGCTCCTGTGTTCTGATCTCCTACTTTCAAGAATACTAGACAAGAACGTACAAAAAAAAAAAAAATCAAAAGTTCTTGGCAAAGCTACTGTTCTCTAAATGACCTGACTGGACATTGTGCTACTTTTATTTTAAGATTTTTTTAGGACAAATCCAAGCAGCTCTCCTTTTTTCTTCTAATGTGAAGATTTCTTTAATCTAAAAAAAGTCCAAGTTACAAGGCATTATTAATCTTTTTTAAGGAATATGGGCATTTGTAGCTCTGCTGATGGAATAAGATTGGCTAATTCAAAATAACCCTTTATATCAGTGATTCATAACATTCCCAGTTGAGCCATGCCCATTAGTCACATCCTTTTTTTTTTATATGGTGTGGAATTACAGAGCTAATTTTGACTCTGGGCCAAAACTAAACAGGCTGATTTTCCCAGGTCACAGGTCAAGCCAGATCTCAGGCAAATAATTCCTTTCAATGTGGTTCTGGTTCCTTTATGCTCTTGGTTTGAATTAGCCTCCCATTCTGGTTCTTGATGGATGATGTCAGAATCACCTCCTTGGCTCCCTTGGAAAGAAAAGAAAACAAAGTATCCCATCATAAAGGATTTCAAATGGATTTAGATCTCCTGAGCATGTTTGCAGGCCTGGTTTGGAAATGGCATCTGTCAGTCAAGGGAATTGGCCACTTCACAGCCAGATGCCCAATTTGTGCAGGCAGTCGTGGGAACTGGGAGTGAACTTGCTTAAAAAAATCTGGTTTAGCTTCTACTGCGCCTAAAAGCACATCTTCCAAAGCACATCTGAGTATAAAGTTTTAATGACACTTTTTCAATGGTGTTTGAAGGTATTTTTTTAAATGGTTGTTTCCAGGGATAAAAAAAAAATTCTGCTCGTTGTCAGTGATTGTCATCACATGAGTATTAACCTCCATAGCCACACTAAATCCTTGTGATCTAAGAAAAACTATATTTTCTATTAATTTTTGGGTACCCCAAATAATGGGCCTCGAGGTGGTCAAAGCAGTATAACAGAAGTTATGCTAAAAAAGAAATCAAACTTTCCACAAACATGGAAGAAAAATCCTAAAAGTCTGTTACAAGATTTTAGAGAGCTTGTGCTAACCCTCATTTATATGGAATTGGGATTGTTCAGCCTGGAGAATAGAAGCTTTGGGGTGACCTGACTGTGGCCTTGCAGGGCCTGAAGGGGCCTGGAAGAAAGATGGAGAGAGACTCTTGACAAGGGCTGGAGTGACAGGACAGGGGGAATGGCTTCCCACGGACAGAGGGCAGGGGTAGATGGGATATTGGGAGGGAATTCTTGGCTGTGAGGGTGAGGAGGCCCTGGCCCAGGTTGCCCAGAGAAGCTGTGGCTGCCCCTGGATCCCTGGAAGTGTCCAAGGCCAGGTTGGACGGGGCTTGGAGCAACCTGGGATGGTGGAATGTGTCTCTGCCCATGGCAGGGTGGAAAAAGATGATCTTTAAAGTCCCTCCTAACTCAAGCCATTCTATGATTCTATGACATCACATCAAATTTTAAAAAGTTATTAAACAGAAATACATATCAAACCATGATTTCAGAATATTTTTCAGCAGGCATTGAATGTTTCTTAGATTCATTGTACAGAATAAGGTTTTGGGCTATTTTTCTTCCCCGTCCTGAAGCTTTTTCCTAGGAGGGGTTGTGGGGAGAAGTCTGTTAAGGATCACATCCAGCTGTAGAACTGGCACCAAGTACTGCAGCTCTTTGTGTGCTGTCAGCTCACTATGACAACTGACAGCTTGGATGAGGATGAACTGTGACATTGTCAGACAAGAAGGACTTGAGTTTGCACAGACTTCTACCACTATTTGAGCCTGATAAGATTAAAACTGTTGTGATTCTGCTTGGATGGGAGCTGCTGTATGAGTGCACTGCACTGTCTGCAGGGCAGGGCTCTGAGCTCCTGGGCACAGGGGCGAAGCAGAGCGGGATGTGCTGTGCTACAGAGGCACTGCTTTTCTAAACCTGAGCTCAGAAGCACTGAAGAGCTGGGGATATTGTGAATGCAATGGTTCTTAATGCCTGGCATTAGAGTTGTGTGCTGTCCAGTGAAATTTCAAAGGAGCCAGGTGAATGGCATAACCAGATAAAGAAAAGCAAGGATAATAGAAAACATATGTAGATCAGGATGGATATTATCTTAAGAGAACACAGCATGAGAACATCTGAGCATAACAAGAGAGGAAAGGTTGCCTGTGCACAGGGCAGAGACCCTCCAGTTTGTGCTGCCTTAGCCAGGAGAGCCAAATTCCACAGGGCCATCAGAATGTGTCTGTCCTGTCCTGGCCATCCTGCAGGAGCAGCTTCACACAGGGCAGCCAATTAATGCCCAGGCTCCATGCCAAGTGTTGACACAGCATGTACATCCCTGTGGCATCTCCTATCAGTCCGACAGCACAGCCAGAGGATAGGAGAGCACAGCCCTGCCTGGGCTTGGCTGCAGCTCTCACTGACACTTCACTGGTCTGTTCTCACAGAATAGGATCCAAACCCTTGGGAAATGACTAGAAGAACCCCAGAAAAGTCAACAAGTCTTTGAATGAATTCACGTTTATACATACTGCAAAATGTAGAGGAAACTTCTTGGGACTGGTAGGATTGGGCTGATTCCTGTTGCTGGAACATGTCACATTCCTTTAGCTACAAGGTCTGATCTTTCCCTTACTTATCTTTTTCAAAATGGAAAGAAATACAGGACTGAAGGGGATTTCCTGAATAGCCAAGTGTAATGTCCTGCCACCCATGGGAACAATAACACAGAAACCTTTTAATTTCCATTTAGTTCTTCAGGATAGGGACTGACCAAGGAACACTCTGCAACTCAAAAATACACACGAATGCAAAAAAAGCCAAAGCTGATTAAAAAAAAAAAAAGAAAAAGATAGGGAGATAAGTAATACAGATGGCCCAGGCTGCCCACTCCAAACACATTGTGACCTATGCCACTTGCTTATTCTCAAATCTCTTGTCTATGTCTTAGTGGTTAATGGCCTGGAACAAAAAATTCTCACATTCAGGCCCAAAGAAAACAAGCAAACCTACAGAGAAAATGAGTAGTTGTGTTTGTAGCTTCTCCTCTGGAACTGCCCTGTCAGATCTGTGGGTTTTCCAGGTTTTCCTGCTGTTAAAGTGACCCCACGTGCAGGGGCCTCATTGGGTCCAGCTCGGTGGGAGCAGCTCTGGGTGCAGGAGGATCAAGGAGACAGGGCTGTTTGGCAGCTTTGGCTCTGACCTGAGACAAACATCCAATCTGATAATACACAGGACTGTCTGAAGCTTCCTTTGGCACTTGGTGAATGATAATTAGATCAGAAGCATCATTGCAGACCTAAGCCACTAAAGCAGGGCATTTGTAACAGGCTGGGTAAATGCCACCTCTCTCCAAAGCCTATGTAAAGAAAGGATGAAAACTGACTGCTCTCAGCATTAGAAATGGTGCTGCTGCTCCGGTGCTGGTAGCTGGAATATATGGATTTGTTCCTAAGTGTCTTATGTTCTTATCCTGCTCCTAATGGTTTATGATGGGAGGGTTTATGTTTGACATGAAGCTGCTCACTCTGACAGGGGCTGTTCTAGATATGACAGTCCCAACTCAGGACCATTCCAGTATAATTTCCCTGTACAACCTACAAAAATCTTTTCTTCCTGCTTATTTATTTATTTATGAGCTCCCAGTATTACATCAGTGCCTAAGAAAACCAGATCTACACTGAATCTACATGGGTAGATTTTTTGCTTGACAAGTGGTCTGGACTTGTTAGAAAAGCACGTGGATTTTTAAGGAATTGAGAAATGGGCTCTGGCAAACTGCATTAAAAGCCACAGTTGTCTCTGTGTTGATTTTTCACTGTTTAGCATGTATTCAGAATACAACCCCAGTCCATGCTCTACAGATGTGATATATGATTACACTGCTGTGACTGAGAAATTATGTATGAAACAAAAACCCCTCAGTAATGCATTGGGAATACAATGCGAGCTCCCCCATGCACTGGGAGCTCCTGTTGTGGTGCTTGGAAATAAGAGAGGAGCCAGGACATTGCAGTAAGGACCCAAACACTGAGTGTTTCAAAAGCCTTTCAGAATATACCAGTGCCCTCTTTAATGTGCACTGTGCTTTGTAAGATAAGGCTAAACCAGCGAGTCATTTAGGATCTTTGTCCAGCCTGGGAAGGTGGAATGCTGAGTGTCTACTCTGATCCCTGAAAAGGGCCAAGAGCTGGTGTCTCTGTGCCAGCAAAACTCCCAGGCCAAGCCCAGCCCCTCTGGCTTGTACCTGTGTTTTTTTGCCAATTTGCACCAGTAATCAAATTAGTGACAATGCTTTACATGCTTCTGTCAGAGACTGAAATGGTTAATGATTTATGCATTCTAAGAGACTTTTTGCAGGCTTTTGACCTGCATGATACCTCTGATGAGCAGTCGGGCCCCTCCCTCCCTCCAGTGCTGAAGGTGTGAAGTACT
>NW_016690380.1:912099-1001455 GCF_001604755.1 Lepidothrix coronata | reverse complement strand
AAAGGTTGGCCTTGTTATATGACAGCCCCCAAAATGCTAGCATGCCTGTTGATACAGAATTGTTAAAATAAACCTTGCCAGTATGTTTTCAGACACCGATTATTTAGTGTCGTTTCACTTTAATCCACCCCAAGGGAATTATTGATAAAAACCTGAGTTACCCCCCCTCTCCCCTTTTCCTGGGGTGGGTCGTAACAGCTTCTAATATAAGCCTAAGTACAGAACAATAAAAAATTAATGGCACTGTAACTACTGCCAGTTTTCCAACTTCGGCTGTCAGAAAAGGGGACAAAAAAACCCCCCAACTTCTTGTCTGCCAGTGCCAGTCTGGTACAGAGCTGTACCAGCAGCCCTGTGATGCCAACAGCCCCACGGGGTGGGTCAGGCACAGGGGAGGTGACAAGCTGGGGGCAAGGTCAGTCAGGGAGCTCCAGGTGAGGAGCAGGGCCAGGGGTGTCCCAGGCCAGGGGCTGTGTGGGGCAGGGGGGCACTCCTAGTGCCCCAGCAGCTACAACAAGGAGTGTTCTCCAAGTCAGCAAAGGCAGAAAATGCTAGGAATAAGCATTTTCTAATAAGAATAGACTTTCATTTTAATTCCAATTGTTCTATCAGCATTTTTAATGGATGCTATTCCAAAGTATGAACAAGTATAAAAATTATTAAGAATGCTGCTGTACGGACTAGACATTCCTTTTGCCTAAGTGAGACTGGAGGGGGATAAGCAAATCCACAGTGCTGCTGCACAGTCTTTATGTGCTGGTGGAAACAGCTGGAAGTTCAGCTGTGATTAAAAACACCAAACTTCACAAACAGCTGCTTTTGTCAGTGAAAAGCGTGTATGATTGTTTACCAAAAAAACCAGCATCAGCAGATGGCACTGGAGAGGACCCTGAAAAGGGATGAAATCAGGGCCCAAACTAGTGTGGATATTAAACCAGGTTCCCTAATAACCAGTTCTGCTGAACCCCACCATAATCCTACACATGGACCTGCTGGAAGCACCCAGTTTATTGTGTTTCCTGCAGGAGCTCCCACTGGAACACACTGCCATGAGTCAGAAAGGAGCAGGGATGTACAGTGCCATTAGTACTGTTATTATTCTTTTAATGAAAACTTCTCAGGATGACGTTTATGAGTAAAACTCTAAAAAATCGACTCATTGAGATGAGTCCTCACAGATCCTGGGATTGCTCAGGAACAGCCCAGCAGTGAACTGTGCAAAACAGGCCCAGCACAGAGCCGGGGAACTCATGGTGTGGGCTCTGCCATCCCGTCCACACCCACCACTGCCCCTTGTGCTTGCCCCAAATCACAGAGGACAGAAAAACCTACCAGGTACTTCAACAGGCCACTGCAGACTTGAACACATTCCAACCTCTTTTGCCTGCAGGCTGGCAGGGGAAAAATACCCACACAATTTTAAAGCTTTTGTCTTTTGCTAATGGCATTCTCTGAGCTCTCGTGTAGTCAGACAAAGAACACGATTCTCCGCTTTCTTCATACAGGATCTATTAATTCAAAATCAAAGTAGTCAATGCTAATTCTGTGGTGCCATAGGAAGGGAGTTTGGCTGAACCTCTTCTTTTTACAGGTCTCTTTTCACTCCTGTGCCTCAGTAGCTCCAAGTCCTCTTGGCTATTCTCTTTCAATTTCTGTAAAAGGTTTGTATCTTCTTTCTCTCAACTCTACCTGGATTTCTCACACCCCCTTTCTCTCTCAGTAAAGCACAGATCGTGCAGAGGCCCCATGTGGAATACATTTCTAATTTTGCCTTCAGATGAACTGCTAAGCTGATGAGAACTTCTTAGACACAGGCAGCTTCCACTGACGTCAACTGGAATTGCAAGTTTGCACTCAATTTAGTCCTCTGCAACTAAAAGCACCCCTGGGCCACTGATCTTTAATCTTCTCCCTCCCTGACCATTTTCCCTCTCAAATTGCACATTGCACCCTGCATTCAGGGCACACTAACTCTCTGTGCTGATGGACTCACATTGCACATGGTCATTGGCAAATATCGGTTTTTAAACACTTGTCCATTAATAATGGTGGCATTATAGCAACAAATTATAAATATTGGTAAAGGACTGGTTGATGTTATTTAATTATTTTAATATCAATCAGAATTAGCGCTCTGAATTCTGATGAGTTATGGAATAATAGCCATTAGTTACTCCATTAGGAAGCTATTACTGCATGCTGTTGTTGCATCCTAATTCCCTAAAAGCTCTACTACAGTGCCTGCACACATGCAGATAGAGCAGGGGTGTGAGAGAGCAGCTCAGGAGTCTGCAGGCATACTAAATTCCCACACAGTGGTGGGCACCTCTGTTTATGAACATTAGCTTGGAGTGAGAAACATCAGAAACTGAAATTCTGCTTTCAGTAACATCAGGATGTACATGACTGAAAGGTCCCAAATGAAACAACCCATTAAAACAAAAAGAAAGATCAAGTATTTAGTGCAGAAAACTTGACCTTTTAATTCCTTGAGAAAATTGTGCAATAGACAATATATTGGCTGCATAAGAAGCACAAGGACATTCAGAATCCAGAAATTGTACAGCAAATATGCTGCCGCTGAGATGAGAAGGAAAATGCAAATTCACTAGGAGGTTTCAACAGAAACAGAAAGGGATATATTTTTAATGAAACTTCACAAAACAGCTCAGCATTAAGAGCAAAACCTGCCATTCAGTGGAATGATAAAGAAATACAAACCAGAGAACTAATTCCAACTATTCACAGGGTCTGGGAAGGGGCTCTGTGACAGTGAACGAGTGGCAGCCCCGCAAAGGAAACACCAAAGCAGGAACAGGAGCTGAGGCTTCAGATCCTCCCTGGGTCCATTGCAGCTAGAAAAGGGTTTTATGCTTCATTTCAGTCATTACTTGAACATTGTTATTTCTGCAAACATGCCACACTGAGATAAGGGTTCGTGCTGCACCACATCAAAATGCAGATTGGTGCATGACGTGGGGAAGTGCTTTTACTGAGGTAACTGTTTATTAAGCTGTGGAGGAATTGAAATTGCAAATTCTTAAAGAAAGGGAGGCAGAAGGAGAGATATGTTACATTGCCTTTAATCATGGGATTTGCACAACATCAGTAGAGTTATGATCTAAATAAAGTTTCTAGAGTCATCAGGATATTATACTGTAGCTGCTTCATTTAATCTAATGGTTTCCATTTAGGTAATTTTCATGCATTTTAATGTATTTAATGATCACCTTCCCTTGACTGATTTACAGTCTCTGAAACTATATTGTACTTTATCTGCAAGATTTGGGATTCCAGACAATGATATGCAGAGAAAGACCCAGAAAGTTTAGTGAAGATGCTATTTTGCATTTTAAATTCCCATTAATCATGCTATTTTACTAATGTAGAAGAGCCTGAATATCATTTCAACCTGTAGAAAAACAATACTCAAGAGAGTTCTGGAGAATGAACTTGACCTAGATTTTGGATTATTTCACTCTAACAGAAACTGATAAAACTTCAGCCCCTGACAGCACATGAAAATGAGCAGGAATTGCAATTCTATATTCAATATTTGGTAAGTATGCCCCCCCTGCTTATCTCCACAACAGGCTGAGGAGAAGCCTGAATGTGCTTTTGGGGTACCTGGAAAGGGGAGCACATTCCAAGAGTCAGCATATGGATTTCAGGGCACTGTCAGCCACTGCCCCTGAGCTGCTGCTCAGCACAAACACATCCCCAGCACGTGGGAACACCTCGGGGGCTCTGCAGGGAGAAGGAGCGTCCTAAGCAGAGACTCCCCTTCCTGCTGCTGGTGCCAGGAGGTTCTGGATCATCCTGGCCTGGCAGAACAGTCCCAACCCCTGGGCACCACCCAGCTCCCCAGAGCTGCGTTATCACAGAACACACAAAGTGCTGTCTGAGCACACCAGTGAGGGAATAGCACTGCTCCAGGCATTTAAAAAGTAATTAGAATGCAGAGCTGCTCAAACTGCATGTGCAAATGAGGTGATTATGAATGCAAACGACTAATTACAGTCACCTGCTTGTGCAGTCACCAGCTCCTTGTTGGGCAGTGGAAATAACTGTGTGTGCAAATGAGCCCCAAAGCTGGAGGCAGCCTTTGCACAGCCACCAAGCTCTCAAAGATGGGTGAGGATTCCAAGGGGGTTGGAGTGATGGGTTTGTTTCTGTATATTAAAATACAACCCTGGCTTTGAATATGATGTAATTTCACAGGTACTGGAAAAATGTCCAAGTAGTGCAGCAACCTTAAGGATACAAGCAAGAAGTCAATACATATTTCATAGGTACACTTTAGGAAAGGGAAAAAAGTAAGCTAAAATTATGAATGGGAAAAAGGGAGGAAGCAACACCAAAGTTTAAATGTCTGGATAGATTTAACTAGCAGCAGATAATGAGATTGTGAAATTCTCACTGTAAAATGTATGAAAATTAAAAAACTCAAAATGTCTTGGAGAAGTTTTACAGTTCAAATAACTCCACTAGTCTATAGTCCACTGCAGTACTACAGATCTGAGCAACACACAGCCGAGTACCAACAGCACAGAGGTTCAGCCACGCTCAGACAGGTGATTTAGGGCCCCAAGGGTAAAAGAAAAAACGTTGGCTGTCATCTGTGTAACGTGTATGGTCAAAGCTTTGCTATGTTTTTTGTGGGTTGTTTTTTATTGGGGGGGTGAGGTTTAAATTAAATGCAGGGTTCAGATTTGTTAAAAGAACACTAGATTTAGCAGAAACTGAAACCACTGTTAAGCTTTATGTTCAAAGGGAAAGTCCTTCTAGATGCTCTCTTTCAGATATGGTAGTAATTCCTGCAAATGTATCTCTTTTTTTTAACCCTTTGGGATTTATAATTTTCCTATGCTAAGCTTTGGTTATTTTAAGTCCAGCTCATCATTCGGCATGTGTGTGCAACAAATATTTACAACACTCTAAATATAAAACCAAAACATCATCAAGGCATGTACAAAGTTTATGGTGAGGTTTCGATTACCACTAGAAATACCTAATCTGGACTGTTCCTGGATTATCAGTAATAAAATAGCTCCCTTGTTGAAACAACAACAATGTTTTTGTTTTCTTCTAGTTCCGGATGACATCCAGTCTCTGACAGCAACAGTAGCTACAACACACGGATGTTTTGAACTAATGTGTCTCAGGTCTAATGTGCTTCATTCAAATGAATGAAAAGAAAAAGGGTTTTATATTTTTCCTTAGTCCGAAGCTGCACCAGGGCAGGGTCAGGTTGGACATAGGTGGAATTTCTCCATGGAAAGGGTAGTCACCTCCAATCCTTGGAGGTGTCCACGGAAGGGCTGGATGTGGCACTCAGTGCTCTGGGCTGGGGGACAAGGTGGGGATTGAGCACAGGGTGGACTCCATGGGCTAAGAGGGCTTTTCCAGCCTAAAAAATTCTGTGGTTGTATGATCAACACATAGATGACGTAAGAGTCAGATTCTCCTAGTGTCACCTCTATCAACACCCCAAAAGGAAAATCAATGAAAACATACAACAGGATGCACCCTCAGGTGTCCAAATTGACAGCAAAGGAGAGCAAGAGAGTGCAGAGACCTGCTGAGAAAGAGCCTTCCTAGAGCCCAGCACAGCCCTGGGACAGGCTGCAGCAGTGCCACTGTCCATCTGTGCCACATCCCCTTGACAAGGCAGCAAGGTTTTGCAGCTAACAGCCTCCAGCCTTGATGGTTATCTTAACAGCCTCTTTAAAATCAGATTCTTGTTTCTCGTTTCTCTGAGGAGAGTGCTCTGTCACACATACACATGTCAGAGCAGGTTTGCACTCTGGGACCCGGCTCGTTGCAATGTCTGCTTTGTAATTCACCTCACATGCAACCCCACCACCAAATCTGATCCCTCTCCCTTGAAGATAAGGGGCACTGCATGAAGTGGCCAAGGGCTGGCAGCATGGGCATGTTATTCCAGCTGCACTCCAGCCGGCAGAGCGCTGCTGCTCCGAGCTCACCGAGCTCTGGGAAGCACAGAGGGAAGGCAGGATGCGCCCCGGGACCGGGGACCAGCAGTTCCCTCCTTTCGGAGATCATCTCCAGTGAAACACAATGCCAGCACGTCCTGAAAGCATCTTGCGTTATTACTTTTCTGCAAGGAAATTTTTATTCATGTATTCATTTTTAAAACTTTATAAACACAAACAAAACAGACTTGATTTATTTTTATCTTCGTTATAACATTACATAGCATTGATAGAATAATGCTGGGTGATAAGTTCTTTAGTAAATGTACCTAATGGTAAATTGGATACAAAAATCAGATACAACATCTTGGGTGAAAGCAATTTTAATTCTTCAGCAAATAATTTAACTCACTATCACTCACAGAACTTCTTGGATTGAAAAATTTAGTTTGTCATCAGAACAAGTTTATTCTGAGTTTATGAATTCCTAATAAGGCTGCTTTTCATAATGATTAATGATAAATATCTTTTTGAAGTTTATAATCATTACCTGAGTATTTCCTATCTATTAGATACTGAGTAAGTAAGAACACTTGCAGAGAAGGTCTCCTAACTGGCTCTTAACTGGCTGAAGCCCAAGGCACAGCAATTGGTCTTAGAAATACTAAAATAATTTGAAAACACAGTCACAAATGTTAAAAAGAAAAGAAAGGACAAGATTCCTTCATAGACTGCATCCTACAAATAGTAACAATTAGAGAAGGAAAGAGGGGAAGCCACACGAGGAGCAACTGAGGGCACTTGGCCTGTTCAGCTGGAGAAGAGGAGACTGAGGGCAGAGCTCATCAGGGGCTGCAGCTCCTCCTGAGGGACAGCTCTGACCTCTGTTTGAGCAGGGACAGCAGCCAGGGAATGGCTGGAGCTGTGTCAGGGCAGGCTCAGGTTGGATCTCAGCAAAAGGTTCTTCCCCCAGAGGCTGGTTGGGCACTGCCCAGGCTCCCCAGGGCAGTGGGCACAGCCCCAAGGCTGCCAGAGCTGCAGGAGGGTTTGGCTGATCCTCTGGGGCACAGGGGGTGACTCTTGGGGATGGGCCTGTGCAGGGTTTAATGTTGGACTGGATAGTTCTTGTGGGTCCCTTCCAGTTCAGGAGATTCTACGATCCTATGACTTTCCAATAGAAAACCCAGAAAAAAACTTTGTAAGTCTGTAGGAAGATGGAGGAATCCCCACCTTATCTCCTCAGGAAAGGAATCCCCAAGAGCAGCTCTCCTGTGCATTCTTCTCATTTCTGCACCTCTTCTGCCAAGCTACAGCCCAAACTAACTTAAGAACTGCAGAAACAGGGGAGAGAGTCTATACTTGAAAGCTGTTCTTTTGTTCCCACCATCGCTTCTGCTCACAAACACTGACAGCAAAACTGCTCTCAGTCAGGAACCAGAATAACAAAAAAAGCAATTCAAAATTAATTTATCACTGGTTTGATTCCTTGCATTCAGACATTCATCTCTTCCAGACAGACATGATAATGTGATTAGTACAAATGATACCAGGCTGGTTTTGGGCATTCAGGAATACAGGACAGCATTTATTTCACATAGTGCAATGTATCTTTCTGGTTTTGTTATCCCCAAGCAGGGCTGTTTTGGTTGCAAAGATGTCTCAAAAATGTATTCTACAGTCTTTCCCTCCTTCCAAAAGAGTAGAATTTTTCTTTTTTTTCCCTTATTTCTTTTTTTTTCTTTAGGCATGTGACAGCACATTTTGCTGTAGGAAACAGAGGTATGTTTTAATAGTGAAACAGGAGATGTATTCTCATGGAATAAACCATGGGTTTGGTGTTTTTCTTTGTTCTCAGTCTTCGAAGGACCTGGAGAGCTATTTGACTTCTGTACTTCCCCAAGTTTTGCAATAGGTTGGGTTTTTTGTTTGTGTTTTTTGTTTGTTTGTTTTAATTTTTTGGGGTTTTTGTATTTTTTTTTCAGAAACTGCAGAAAAGTTGGAACCAGGAAATATCTGATTTAAGGTGAATAATTTTCAAAGACAGCATTGCTATACTTACAGTGGGAACTCCCTGAGTGACTGTTCAAGAATAACAACAGGAATACACACTTATGTCTTTCCAAGATCAATTCTAAGATTCTTAATCATAGCTATTTCCTTATTTTAACCGTGATGTGCTGGACACAGAGCACTTGTATCCATCAAACCCATCCTGACATTGCTGAGGGTGTAGCAGCAGAATTTATGCCCTGAGTGATCCGGTGGGATCAGAGTGTAAATAGATGTGGGCAAAGTATTCAGACGAAGTGTTTATCCAGGATCTCTGAGATAAAACTGAATGCTTATGTTTAGACCATCAAAAATACAGAGATGAGCTATTTAGTAGAGGAATGTTTAAAAATACCAATTACATATAAAGGGGGAAAAGAGAGGTTGTTTTAACAGAATATATCCTCCTTACTTAAAAGACTTTCACAGATTAGATGCATTTGGCCATTTTGCTTCTTTGTAAACTGGGTTGATCTTCAGAGACACTTGTTTCTCAATTAAAAAATTCTCTCAAAATAGCAGAGTTTTAATTTTACTCTTAAACTGACTGAAGAATATCAGAAAAGCAAGTCAGAGACGTGAGCTTGCCTGCTTATATTCCACATAAACTATTAACAGGCCTTTTTTTTTTTTGCAGTGCACTATGAACTACATCTGTGAGACTTGCAAAAGGAATAAGCACTCCAACTTTTACTACTAAACTAAAGCAAAGCTTGCCTAGTCTAATACAAAATTTAATGTCAAGAACGTGGTCAAGCTTTGGAGCATGGTCTGAGCTGGGTAAAAATTAATTTAAAGCTAGCAAGATCAGAATATCTCCTTTGGAAATATTTTCAGTAAGGAGAACAGAGGCACTCTGTTCCATTCCTTATGCTTAGGAAATGTTAACGGGTGGGTGAGATGATTTAACAAATACTGCTTTAATGAGACATCACTTCAATGCTTGCTGCTGCCAAGGTCATCCATATGCTGTGTGTCTGCTGCTCACAATTCTGACCCAACAAGGTTCCCCAGCTTTAATGAAGTAACAACGTGAAACTGGTATTTTTTTTCTTTCATAATTGTTCTCAACTGTGGAAGACCTAAGGTACATAATGGTCACTACTTAGCATCTTTTGGAGGAAAAAAACCTGCTAACTATGGTATAAACTACAGCCTAAAGTGTGTTAATATAAACCAGGAAGGAGAAAAGCCAAAGCAAACCAAACCAACTCCTTGCAGAGATTCTGAATTTCATTAATTCAGTCAGAAATCTGTTCACTCTATTGGTCACTGTCAGAAATACGGTCACATCACTGAACCAAGAAATGACACCCCTTCACCTCACTCTGCATCGTGGGTGAACCAAAGTAGCATCCAAAGCAGGAAGGATTCCTCCCTGTCTGATTCACCATCATGGAAACCTCACATTGCCCATGCTCAGCAGGTCCGTGGGGGAGTTTTCACACAGGCAGGGCAAGAGTGGGCCCTCTGCAGCTGAGGGGGTGAGACTGAGGTTCTGGCAAACTCTGAGGAGAAGTTGTGCCCTGGGAAAAGGTGTCCCCTTGACCTCAGCATAGTTTGGAGCAGGTCCAGGTGGACAAGGAAAGGAAGACTGGCACAGCCACTGGCACAATAAATGCAGCACAAGTTCCTGGCAGAACTGATCAGTTCTACCCGAGATGGGAAAATAAGAAAGTTTATTGTCTTTCCACTCTAGTATGAAAAAGGCTGAGTACAGCCCTCAAAGGCTCTAAGAAAGTCCTCACTACTCCAAGATTTTGCAGTCTGGCAGTGAGGAACATTACAGTAAAAACTGCCTTGCAGTAAGAAGTGCCAACCAGCCAACCATATGCTAGTCTTGCTCTTTTATATTTCTCCCTCTCTCAAATATTACTTTTAAAAGATTAAGCATATAGCACCTTTTAAAGTTCAGTGACTGTCCAGACATCCTGTTAAATATCTTTCTCAAAATAGTTCTAGAAATCCCTTTGTCATATGGATTCATGTTCAAAAGCACCTGAGTAATTGAAAGCAGCATTCCTTCACACTTGCTTTTTGGAAATAAACACTCTACTCAGCTTCAGCTTTTTAACACATCCTTCCCAGAAATTAAAGCTTTATGACAAGCACGATCTTCCTTTTATGAAGATCATTTGCCAGAATGCAATGATAGTCTGTAAAATAGGTAATAGAACTGAATAATTAAACCAGAAAAAGATATCTATCATCCAAACATCAGAAGGACAAAAGAAAAAGTAGCACCCACTACTTTAGCACTGTTGAAATAGCACTTTATTTCAAGGGGTTGAACTGCTTTTTTCTATGAGGAACCAGGTGCCTTCTTACCCATTTCAGCATCATTCCCATATCATACTGTGCCCCTTAAGAGCTCACCAAGGACATACGGATGAAATAAGTGTCTTCAGTGACTCTCAGCAATTGGCAAGGATACGATTCTGCTATTTATTCAGAATTCACAAGGACTTGGGCCCTCCTGCCCAAAGCCACTCTGCTGTACAGTGTTATCATACAGAGCTCTGACAGGGCTCTTTAATCTCATTTTCTTGAGAGGTAAAAGCACAGGTTACCACACTACACTGCTGATCTTTTCTGAAAATCCAGACTGGTTCTGCCACTGCTTCATCCACTTCTCCAAAGCCCTAATTCAGTTCTAAGTCTACCAGGATTTTATGCTTATTTCTTCATATTGATCTTGCTTTTCTACATTCCTTCCTATTCAGCAGAGGAGCACCTCTTCCTTTGAGCCCATGTATAACATGCAGGATATTTATAGCCATGCATACAGACACTTTGGAAAGCAGCCTGTCCCCTTAACGAGCATAGCTGCTGAGCATTTGGAATAAATATGATGTAGAGCTGAGTGATCCTGGTTAAACAGTTTTTACCAGGATGAAGCAGACACACTCAGTACATCTCTGGCTTAAATAATCCTTGAGCTGCTGAAAGGCTACTCCTGACAGAGTATCAGTGTTTCTCTCCAGGCAGCATGTGCTTGTGAGAAGACTGAAGCAGTTAATTCTAGATTCATGTGAAACCAATTAAATTATAGCTACAGATAGATCAGCCACAGACTTAGAATCATAGAATGGTTTGGGTTGGAAGGACCTTGAAGCTCATCTTGTTCCACCCCCTGCCATGGGCAGGGACACCTTCCACTAGCCCAGGTTGCTCCAAGCCCCCTCCAACCTGGCCTTGGACACTTCCAGGGATCCAGGGGCAGCCACAGCTTCTCTGGGAAACCTGGGCCAGGGCCTCCTCACCCTCACAGCCGAGAATTCCCTCCCAATATCCCATCTACCCCTGCCCTCTGTCCGTGGGAAGCCATTCCCCCTGTCCTGTCACTCCAGCCCTTGTCAAGAGTCTCTCTCCATCTTTCTTGCAGGCCCCTTCAGGCCCTGCAAGGCCACAGTCAGGTCACCCCAAAGCTTCTCTTCTCCAGGCTGAACAATCCCAGCTCTCCCAGCCTTTCCTCCCAGCAGAGCTGCTCCATCCCTCTGATCATCTTGGGGCCTCCTCTGGACTCTCTGCAGCAGCTCCATGTCCTTGCTGTGCTGTTCCCCAGGGCTGGAGCAGCTCTGCAGGGGGGTCTCACCTGAGGGGCAGAGGGGCAGAATCCCCCCTCCTGCTGCCCATGCTGGGGGATCAGCCCAGGGCACGGGGGGTTCTGGCTTCCAGCACACATAGATGGGTCGTGTTGAATTTTCTGTCACCCATCACCCCCTAACCCTTCTCTCCAGGGCTGCTCTCGGTCCCTTTTCCATCCCACCTTGGGTGTGCCTGGGATTGGCCCAGGTAACTTCTTTACCCACTTACTTGCACTGCACTGTAGAGGATGTTTACCTTCCTGCAGGGGGGCTTTTACGGAAAATCCATATTCTTGTAGGATTCCAGTGAAAGGTCTGCTGCTAGTGCTGCTTTTCCCAGGAATCCTTGAACAAGGGAAGTCCTAAAACACCACTCTGTGACTGCAGGTTTAAGCAATGTACCAGAGCCTTGACACTGCTGTGTCTTAAAAGAGTGGTTCCATGGAAACCATTCCTGGGAGTGCTGGAGTACCATTGTGCTCCTCCTTCATCTGCTCTTCATTATTAAGGGACCAATTACAAATCAAATCAATCCTTTATAACAATGCCTTAAACCATAAAAAAGTCTGTCTTGGTTTTGGGTGAATCAAGTTGCAATAACTAACGTGGAGACATGTCAACAGGCAGGCTCCGGGCTCCAGGATAATTGAAATATCTCACAACTAATTTACAACTTAAATTACTTTTCTGCAAGGTGACCTAATAATGCAATCTGTCAAGGCAGCAATATGTGCCATCCCAACCTCTGACCCAAAATCAAAGTTGGGAAGACCACTGCCACATATCATTGAGCACCTTAGGTTATTCTTCTCACTCTTCCCTTTGTCTAAACTGACATGTAACAGGTGTGAAAACTGTTTAAACAATGCCAAAGAACAAAATTCTGGCTAATATTTAATTAAAATTACAGTTTATCATAGCCTATCATCAAAGTGCATGATGCCTTTAACTGCCACAATTACTGTGCTGGATGAATTAATCTCAGTTTTTTGATGAAATGGGAGTGTGCAACATGAGTGACTCAAAGATAAAAGCGCTGTACAATCCATACATCATCTGAATGAGAATAAGGAATACTCCAAGCTGAAAAATCTGTAGCACCATTCCTAGCTGCAGGTTAGAATAATGACAAGGATGGAATGCAAAGAAAGGGAAAACTAATCTTCAGTCTGGACCAGGAGGTTTTGGGTTTGTCTTTACCTTTTTAAGCACATGATTCCTTTCAAAAAGGGTATCTAATTTGCAGCATTGCAAGCTGCCCTCAGAAACTGAGAGGAATAACTGAACAGATTGATGAAGAGCATTGAAAATACTCAAAGCAATCCCAAGGGTCTGCTAGACATCCAATAATTTGTGGTACTGCTCTAAGCATCCATTAACATAACAAAGTACATGCACACATTGATCCTCTCTAATTTTCAGAGAAGCAACCTCTCTGAATTGCAGTTCAGAACACCTTGAACTCTACATATTCTTTGTTATTTTGGAATATTAACCGTGTCTATTTTTAAAATACATCAAATCAATTCCTAAATATAAATGCACAGTATATTCAGGCTCTCATTCTTAATAAAATACTCATCCAAAATGATCACACTGTCAGTTCTGCATAAACAGTGATAGCATAAATTATAAACCTGATGCTATTCCACAGTTTCTTTGCTCTACTAATATTTATTTTTATTTTCCTTTCTGAAGATACCAAAGGTTTTACCAAAAGGTGTAACAGATTTACACCACAGCAGTACAATTCTTGGTACACACCTCTCAAATATATTTTAATGATTTAGTGTGAATTATTAGAATATATTGAATTCCCCATAAAAAAGTCATATTTATGGATCTGTTTTCAATACAGAGCATAAAGGGATTTGTCAAGAAACAGTTGCAGTATCAGTGGTGCAGAAAAACTGCAGTGCTATTTGCTGAGTTAAGGATATAGCTGTGATTTTTCCACCACACTGGCTATCACCATCTCAAACCGTCCTTCCTTGCTCCCTCTTCAGCGCAAAACTGTGGCTTTTTTCTCCCAGTGCTGTTACTGTTTTAATCTGAAAAAACTGAGAACTGGGTACATGAGCTTTGTAACCTATTTAACGAGTCTTAAAGCTGCCCTATCAGAACGTAAGTGCTAAAGGGTTTCTGAAACTCTCTGTGAAGTATAGAGCCAGATTAGAGCATCTGATAGAGATTTAGATCCCAGTATACAGCTAGCATCTGTGTTTCAATCTGCACAACGCTAATGGAAAAAATTCGACATATTTCATTGCAGAATTCCCTGAACAAACCAGAAGATCCAGCTAAATAAAGATTTAAATCCACTCAGTGCATTCCCAGCATACTGATGTCATACACATTTGAAAGGGGATAGGCAGGAAAAAAAATAATATACTGAACTCTTAAAATCCAGGAGCCTATTAATTCATCTCTATAATAAATCCAGGCTCTAGTTCACCATACCCATATGTTAACCAATATTTTGAGTATTACTGACAGGTCTTGAAACAAATCTGCTCCCCACAAACAAGTAAAACTGATTACTGTTGGTACCAGCACAAACAGCACTGCATTCCCTTATTAGTTGAGTGAAGCAATATTCCTTCAGAGCCTGTTTGCAATTGTCTTGTGGAACTGAGCCTCCTCCTCTCCATACAAATACAGACATGGGCACACAGCACCACTCCTGGTACAGGGAGAGACTGGCTTTATTTTCCTCCTCACCAAATACACCTTGACACTCAATACCCCTGAATTATTTCCAGGTATGGTGCTGTGTGAAGAACACACCCGAGCCACACTCAGCATTTCCCCGACAAAAGCACTGCTGTTGTTTCAATTTGTGCTTATTAATCCAGGGGTGAATTGTTTTGTATGTCGACCCCTCACAGCCAGTCCAATCCTTTGAAAAAAAACCAAAACTTTGATCTCATTTAATACATGATCATACTACTTTCTGCAGGAAAAGGGAGAAAAACTTATGGAATTTCTAGAATAGCTGTTTCAGCTACTGGGAAGAGTCCATCTGAAGGGGGAGAATAATTTGACTTCTTTACAGGGAAGCTGACTCTGGTTTTCTGTGGTTTAGCCTGAAAACTGTAGGATGAAGAAGACCAAAAAAAAAAAAAATTAATAAGAAAAAAATAAACAGGGAAGGACTGAAAATTAATTTGTCAGTGTGGGCAAGAGAGGAACCACACTGTAGAAATACAAAGAGCAACACCAGAGATTGCTCTCAGAGACAGGAAAGGAGGCAGCATAATACTGAAGGTAATAACAGATTGTGGAATAAAGACAAATGTCTTGAGGGCTTGAAACAATAAAGTAATTCTTGAAAACATTTTATAATGCTACAAAACTTATCATAAGGAAAAATACAGAGGCTATAAAAGCAAGAGAAATTGTAACACAGAGGATAAAGATGAGACAACATAAAGATCAAAGAACATGATGCTTCAAGCAATAGACAGCAATGTCAAAGACTTTCCAGGCTCTGAATAAGTAAGAAAAAAAGTTGAAGCTCGTCTCTGAACTGACCTGTGCTCCTCTGAACACAACTATTTTTCTTTGGATGGGTTTACAGCCACAGGAAATTGAATTGCAACACAACTCCTACAGTTTCCTCGAGTCTTAAGGTATGAGCAGCTGAAGCCAACTCCAAAGTGCCCTGAAATGTGACTGCAGGAGGCTGCAGAATGACTCCAAAGGAGCAGATGTCTCAAGTAAATGAAGCAGTTGATGCCCAGTATCCAACCCTGACACACAGACCCCTCTACTTCAAGACCACTGAAGAGGCAAAGAAGTCCATTTTATCCAGAGAAATCCATTGCATGTTTTTGCCTCCATGCACACTCTTATTTGGAACAGCACAAGGATACCACAGAGTCACAGAATGGTTTGGGTTTGAAGGGAACTTAGGGCTCATCCTGTTCTACCCCCTGCCATGGACAAGGACACCTTCCACTGTCCCAGGTTGCTCCAAGCCCTGTCCAACCTGGCCTTGGACACGTCTAAGGATGGGGCAGCCACAGCTTCTCTGGGTAACCTGTGCCAGGGCCTCCCCACCCTCACAGGGAAGAATATTTTCCTAATATCAAATCTAAACCTTCCCTCCTTTAGCTTAAAGCCATTTCCCCTTGCCTTATGCCTCCATGCCCTCATGAAAAGTCCCTCTCCAGCCTTCTTGAAAGCCCTTTTTTAGAAACAGCAACACTTTGGAACAGACAGGACTCAAACAGTGACAGCTGTAAATCTCCTCATTCAATCAAGCAAGTGCTCCCTTACAGATTTTTCTGTGACATCATCTTTCAGAAAAGAGACCTTGTTATCATTCCTCCAAAAGGTTATCAGGATCTTAATTTCATCTTTAGTTTTATAAAAGAGAATGCTTTCACATAGAAGGAAAAAGGGGCTAGAAGAAGTGCCCTGGCATTAAGACAAAAATCAGTTTGTATAATAAATGCCTCAGAGTATGAGCTTCTGAGTGAATATTTTATTGAACAGCATTCCAGTTTTGTGTACAAACTCCTCCACCTACAAGAGTTACAAAACAAATGAGTATATGCCCAGTAGTTTTTGTAGAGGGGAAGATGTCTTATTATATGCTTGGGCTATACTTCTGCTGGCAAATGGCTTGTGTTTTTTCAGTGTCTGTATGATGCTGTGCATAATTCAACAACAAATCCTGTAATGATTTGGTAAATTGTCTAGTTCCTTTACTCGTAGGTGTTATTGCAGACCAAACACAAACACATTGCATGGAACAATATCATGGCTGTCACTGCATGCAAAAACAATATATTAGAAAAAAAATCTTCACTAAGATCCTCATTTTCCAATACAAAAAACATGCTTTATTTTGATTTTCACATATTCGTGGGAAAAACACCACTAGGCAATGCAGAGAACAATATCCTTCCAGCAAAATTTCAAGTGAGTATTTTAAACAAACACTCTGGAAAGGACCCTCCAAAGGGCTGGAGGTGTTCAGTGCCTCAGACCTCCCTTTCTCCTTTCCTACAGCAATCCTTTCTCCCTTTGTAGTCTTGTCTAAGTCCCACAAGTTTACATTCCTGTAAAATGCATTTGACAAGACACAGAACTGCAGTCCAAAGGAAAAAATGTGTTTCTTTTCTCCCATAACCAAAAAGCTCAGGAGGAATCTCCTTCCATCTTTCAGACACAAATCTTTCCAGAATCATTAAGTTATCTGTTGCACACGAGGAACATTTGGATCAGCCTTGGAGGTATCACGTGATCCTTGGCCATAGATGATGTCAATGCTGGGCTGATCATTAATCACGCCTGAATTGGGCTCAATTTCCCTTAAAAGGCAACCCAAGGACTTTTTCAGTTTTCATAAAGTCACAGACACTTTGGATTGGGGTAACAGAGCTGCTGCATCTCTGCTACACCACCTGAGTGTGAATTGAGGACAAGTGCTGGGCTTGCCATAACCAACGCTTAGAAATATGTAAAGATTACAAAACTTGAAACTCAAATATATTGGAGATATCTTTGCTTTAATACTGGAGGTCTCACAGAGAGGAACACTACAGGCACATCTAGGGATTGTACCAAAACCAGATCATCACCCTGTGATGAACAGTACTGATTTCAAACTCTGAATTTCAAACTGATACAGCAGTGATTTTTCTTTCAATCATATGCCAAGAGAATCGATTCCATCCCAAGACACTTGTTTTTATTGTGGAGCATCCATTTTCTCCCCCACCAATTACTGCACAACCCTTCTCTCTCCAGGTATCAGTCACAGAACTGCATTACTGATTTTTAGGCAATGAAAATAGCAGTAGATTGAAATATTTTAGATCATGTGTTAAGTGTTATCTTGATAAATCAATATACTGACATATATGCATAGGTGGAACTTTGGATTAGCCCTTACACCTCCAGCATTTTCCCACTTGTTTAATCAGTTTGGATCATTTTACACTGGAAGTAAACCAAAATGGAGAAATTTAAAAAATACCCAGTGGGCCACAGGAAAACTATATGAAATCCACACTGTTTAGCAACACTGCATAATTTTCCATGTTAAAATTTGTAGTTATTATCATACTTTGATCTTTAGAAAAATTGTAACTGCTCCATTCTAATTTAATTTTTCCTCACCTTACTGCTGAAGATAGGAGAGATAATTAGTTGATTACACTCACAGAAGCACACATGCAAAACCAGCACAGATAAAGATAATGTGTAAGTTAAAAGGCAGGAAAAGTATGGACATATACTGGGAAAGCTTGTTAGCATGGATTAAAAAAAACCACAACAAAACAACACCCCTCCCCAGCCAAAAAAATGTCTCTAACAAACAAAAAAACCTCCAACAAAAATGGGGAGGGGGGGATTGAAGGAAGGCCAACCAACTAGTTTTGATTGTCAGACTTAAGCCTGAAACTTTATTTTATAGTTAATTACATGGAGTCTCAACATATTCAGCTGATATCTTTTTAAATTTTCAGTCTTGTGCCAAAGAGAACTAGATTTCTATTAATAAAAAATTGTTTTTATGAATAACATTTAGGACAGAGCACGTTGGTATGTTTGTGTATCAGTGGATTTCACTTGCAGTTGTGGAAAAGATCTCAGGACTAATCTGAGGGGGTTCATCTTCTCCTTCAGTGTCTCCTCCCAGGAACCAAACATGCTTCTGCCCAAGGTTCCCTTTCTTTGTGCTCCCACTGCCAGGCTACTCAGTGAATAGTTTGTAATCCACAACCTCAACATTCTGCAATGTCTTCAAAAGCACTAAGCTGACCTTTTGTTTCAAACCCATATTTAGAACTATTTCTTCAAACTACAGTGAGTCAAAACACGTGAAGGACACAGGTTTTGACCACAAATGTTTGCCTCTGAGCTCCTGGGCACAGTCCTGTGCAGGGCCAGGAATTGGACTCAGTGATCCTTGTGGGTCCCTTCCACCTGAGCATATTCTGTGGTCTGTGATTCCAGCTCTCTCTCCCATAAGGGTGAATCCTGAAACTCTTTTTCTTCAAACACACTAAAATCGATATTTTGTTGCAAAAGTTTACAGTGTTTCTCATGAAAGGTCAAACTATCTTTTTTAATTATTATCTCTGGTTACTGGTACATAAGTACTTGATGAGAAACGGACTTTTTTATTAGAAAAAACCTGTTCACCAGATAACGAAATTCAGCAGGAAGAGCTTTATCAGAATTTGGCTTTCTAGGAGAAGCTACTGACTTGATGGAGAGCAATGCCATTGCAGTGACACTGATTCATTTTAAATGTCACTGCTTTAAAATGCCATCAGTTGAGAGCCTCTGGACAGACTCTGTGAGCGTAAATCAGCTTAGCTTGGTTGACTTCAGTAGGACTACAGTGATCTAAACCAACTGAAAGTCTAGTCCTTCGTGCTGAGCCTTCTTTCTCAATGGGAATGAAGACAAAAAAAGAGCCAGCACTGTACAGCCCAGGAAGGATTTTGCAGATTCTTGTACCACTCATTATCTCCCAGAGCAGTTCCATTGCTGCTCCAACAATGGGAGCCACAGCAAAACCAGCCCCAGCTCCTGTCCCGGGGCAGAGCCCTCTCAGCAGGTTTGATGGCACAGCAGAGAAACCCCTCTGGTGGCACAGACTGTGGAATTGTCAGTGCTGATGCATCTCCACTCCTTGCTAATAACAAGTAAAACCCTGCTGGAGTAGACAAGACCAAAATAGGCCTTTAATCAGGTCTATGTTCCTGGGGGCTCCCACAGTACCCAGCTCTGTAAGAGCTACATCACAAATTCTTAATGGGAATGGTACTGGAGAAGTGGAAGTGGCACTGAGAATCCTCCCCTCAGCTGCTGGATTCCCAGGAGCCCCTGGTGTAACTTGTACTCATAGTACACCCAAACTGTTCTACTGCAACCCAGTGGACTTTTACTCTAGAGATATTTGCAAGGTAATTTCAATAATTCCACTGGGAAAACTAGATTAATTTACCCCTCAAAATGGTGTAACCTGCAAACCAAGAACAATAAAAGCAGAAAACAAGATTAAGGTTGGATCAGAAACTAACAATCAGGTTTTGGCAGCTTCCCTTTAGCATTCAAAACTTCCCTCATCCTGTGGAATTCTGTTTTGGGCTTTATAATCTATACATAAAGAAAATCAAAGAGATTATGATATTTCTATCAATTATGGTTCACATTGATTTGTTTATGTAAAGCTCCTATATTCATCTTTGCCTAAATAATATTACAGTTGAAAGGCACTTTCCATGTACAAAAAAAGAGGGATCTGCTTCCAGAAAATCCTGCACAAATAGTGCTACACTTTTATACACAAAGGGAACTAGGATGTCGCAACATTTTTCTGCAAAATTTCATAATGTTTTCCAGATGATGGTCTATTCAGCTATGAACCAGAATTTGAAAATTACATAAAGTTGGGTATTTAAACCCTTGACCCTTCATTAATTCCCCCAGCTTAGATAACTGAATGTCATCAGCACTGAACCTCATGATAGGTACAGAAATTCGAGTTCCCAACAACACAAAGTTCACATATCACGTTGTTTATCAAACAGATCTAGTGCATGGCTCATGCCATATGCCACTGACAATAACCACGGGATTCAGTGTAGTCTTTTGGCCCTTCTGTAACCTCTTTTCTCCAATAGAGAGAGAGGGGGAATTCCTGCCCAGCCCATCGCCTCCACTTGTAGGAGCTCCCGTGGCCTTTTACTCATCCAACCCACCAGCTGTAACCTACAGTGAACTGAGCTGAATGCTGCAGTTTTAATTTCTCTTCTAATTAACCTATTTACCTGTATTTCAGTAATCATACAGCTGTGCACACCTAACAAGAAATATCCCCATGTGCAACACCAACAGTCGATATAACACAGTAACCTGTGTTCACCAGAGGCACAGGAGAGGAAATTTGGGAAGGCACAGAAACTTGGCCATTCCCTGTGGCCATTCCACTCACACTCCACCTGCACCCACAAGCTCTGGGTGAAGGCATCAGGGGGAACATTCCTGCTCATTCCTGATGGTATCTACCTTGAATCTTATCCATGACTTGCCTCATCTCTTTCCAAAACTGATGTTATGTCAATCTCCCTCCTCCGGCTTCATCAAGAACTGCCAGTGGGAGCTGCTCTTCATTCACCTCAGCTTCTGCTTTTGTGACTTCCCAAAGTTGAGCCATACTCTTCCCTCACTCTTCTTTCCTCAAAACTGAGGTCTCATTTTGTGCAGCATAAGCTTTCTGTCCTTTACCATTTTATTTGCTCTTCTCTGCTCCTTCTCTACCTCCACTCTATCCTTCTGGAGATGTGGAGATCAGAACTGCACAGAGCACCCACAATGAGGGCACACAAAAGTGTTACCTGCTAGAAAAATGATGCTCTATCTCACTCTCAGAGTGCCCTTTCTCAGGCTGCTTGACATTTTTTTTTGGCTACTGCTGCACATTGAATGGAGGATTTAAGGAAACTGCCAAAGACTGCAAGATCATTTCCCTGAACTGTATCTGTCAGTTATAAATTCTACTTTGTCAGTTATATTCTACTTTGGCTTATTCTTTCAGAGAGTCTGCACTAAAGTTTCACTGCCACTTTTTTTGGCCTGTGGCACTGTTACTTTTACAACATCTTCCTGGATCAATCAGCATGACGTTGAACTACCTGAAAAAGCTTAATACTTTCTAAGTAAAGATTTCACAAAGATGTTACACGTCCCTTCTCCTGGCCATTGATGAAGATGTTTAAATTTTGCTTTCAGCACGGTACCCTTGGGAATCAATTTTCATCCATGATACCCCCCAAACTGGCTACAGAGTGCACAGCCTTTTTTTGCAACTACAGAGAGTTTATTCTTGCCCTAAATCCTCCACCACTGCATCTCACTCATGACCAACTGACCTAAAAATTGACCACTGCAGACATAACCACATCATTCAGCCTGGAGAAGGCTTTGGGGTGACCTAATTGCAGCCTTCAAGTGCCCAAAGGGAGCCCATAAGTAAGATGGAGAGAGATAATTTACAAGTGTCTGGAGTGACAGGACAGGGGGGAATGGCAGAGAGTAGATTAGGATTAGGATTAGATACAACAAAGAAATTCTTCCTGTGAGGGGGTGAGGCCCTGGCCCAGGTTGCTCAGAGAAGCTGTGGCTGCCCCATCCCTGGAAGTGTCCGAGGCCAGGTTGGACGGGGCTTGGAGTAACCTGGGCTAGTGGAAGGTGTCCTTGCTCATGGCCGGGGGGGGGAACAAGATGAGCTTTAAGGTTGTTCCCTTCCCACTCAGTCCATCTACGATTCTCTGATGTCTGTGCCAGTGAGGAAACTCCATCAGGACCTTAAGTGTCTGTGCTGTGTTTTGTACTTGGCTCCACCAGCCTCACCAGCAGACACCAAACTCTTTTCTGATATGGTATCCTTTGACAGGCAAGAATTTCCTCTGAGAGCCTCAGGAACTTATCCCAGGCACAGAACAATATCCTTGTGCCAAAACCGCTTCTAAGGCCTGAGGTAGCTCAGGTATGGCACCGACAGTCAGGTACATGCAGAGCAACCAAGTCCATTCACTTTTATTATGAAAAAAATACAGTCAGCCTCCCAGCTTTCAGCGCAGAACACCAATCAAGTCTTCTCACCTTTTTATTGACAAATCACATGATTTTTCCTTTTTTGAGTGTATCTCTGTGGCAACACAGCTGCCTCAGTGCATCCAGCACACACTGTATAGTGGGGACATAAGTAGATGGGAGATGAACATTGGGAAACCTTTGGCAAAATGCCTGTGGTACAGATAAGGCTTCAGAGGGAACTTTCACTCCAGCAGCTCCCTCGAGCTGCAGCATTTGTTTCTTAGCAGCTACGCATGAAGTGCCACATTCCAAAGGGGTTTCAGCTCCTTGTGCAGAGCCAAAGCCTATGAAAAAAAAGGAAACAAAAATCCAAAAAACATGGGAAAAGAGGGCGGGAGGGGAATGAGAAAAGAGAAGTGCAACAGCAATATTCTGTGCTGGTGTAGTTTTGCTGCACTGCAGACTCACTTCAATGTGTGAAGACTTAAAAAGGCGACTATGACTCTCTCGGCAGGGCTGAGTCTGAATGGCTGACAGTTGGCAAGATCACACTTCATTCCCAACATCAGGAGGGAAACCAGACATATTGTGTCATGATTCTTGCATCAAACAAGCATTAAGACCAAAATGCTAATAATTCTGATTCTTAAGAATTAATCTCCAGCCTGACCTAATTTCTGAAACACTTTGCTACATTGTGGGGATGGTTTCTGATTTTAGTGATCAGTTAAAACTGATCACTAAAGAGTGTGACAGACTGGGTTTAGCAGCTGCCATTGATTGTTCTGAACCCCCTAAAAGTGATCTTCATGAAGTGCTTTTTATATGTTTTATTATTTACACAACCAAAATTAAAAAATAAAGGGAGGGCCATAAAGGCTTAATCGGCTCTCAATAATCACAGTGCAAACAGTCACATTTCTTAATTTGAGAATGCCACATTTCAGTGTGCTGAAACTTCAGTAACACTGTGGAGATGGCTTTGGTGTGGAAGAAACAGCCAGGCAGAATTTTCTTTCGTTATTCCTTAAAGTTTCACAGTAATAAAAAGACACCCTGCTAACAAGGTGGTGCTTTGATATGGATATCCTCCCTCCAGTCCATTACTGCATTGCTTTCACAGCAAGCAAGCCATGCCTTTTAAGAGTTCCAAGGCCAGCCTGCCGCTGCCAAGTTTAATTCTGTGGGCCAGGGTTATGACTATCCCATTGTGAGCTCCTCTCAGGGGGTTACGGGGGTGGTGATCCCGGGTCACCCAGCAAAGTGCCACCAAAGAATACAGCATGAAGGCAACAGCTTCTGCTCACAACTTCTACATCAATCCAAATCCTGACCTAAGATCAAGAGACCTTAACCCACAAGACAGCAACTCTAACAGCATATTCACAACTCCACTATTAGGAATCAAAACACAAAATGGAAGAGTTAGAGTAGTAAGTGGCTAAGTCTGAATTACATTGTGCAGAATGGACAACAGAAAATAAAGAGCTGAACTAGTTAGAAAATGAAGTCAGAATGATGAAATATAAAACATTTTAGATATGACTAATTTCACATTGTCATGGGTTTACATTGGCCAGATTCTAGGCACCCACTAAAGTCACTCTGAGCTGGGAGAGGTCACACAGGCAGAACAGACTCAATGTGGGGTTAATACTTAATTTATTATTAACGGGATAAGATCTAATGAGTGAGAAATAAAACTGTCTTAAACACACTTTCTACACACCCCTCCTCCCTTCCATGTTCTCCCTCCTCCCTCCGCAGCAGTGCAGGGAGACAAGTCCACCCCCTCAGGCAACAGGTCTTCCAAATCTGCTGTCCCATAGGTCACTCTTCCATGGGCTGCAGGGGGACAGCCTGCTCCACCATGGTCCTCACCACGGCTTACAGGGGGGCCACAGCTCTGAGCCCTTCCCCTGCTCCGTGGGGTCCCTCCCACAGGTAACAGTCTTTGATGGACCTCTCCAACGTGGGTCCACCCCTCAGGCAGCAGTTCTTCCATATCTACTATCCCGAGGGTCATTCTCCATCCTTCCTAGGATGCAGTCCTTCATAGGGTGAGCTGTACAGATGTGGATCCCCCACAGGACCATGAGTCCTGCCTAGGAATAACCTGCTCCAGCGTGGATTTTCCTCTCCACAGGCCACAAGTCTCTTGAAGGACTCCGCTCCATCCTGGGCCTTCCACGGGGATAACGGCCTCCTTCCATGCATCCATCTGCTCCAGCATGGGCTCGGCTGCACCACGGCTGGCTGACCCGGCCCAGCTCGACTCAGCCGGGGGAAGGGAGGGCAGTGCCTGCTGGCAGGGATCACTGTGCCATCCTGGCCTAGCCCATGGGGCACCCCCACACCCCCCTGGCAGTTCACCCTGGGGGCTTTGGCGCTGTCAGTGCTGTTCGGTTCCTCGGGCAGGACGGGCTCCATCACGGGCTGCTGGCGGGGCAGGCCCGGGGGCTGTGGGGCCGCTCTCCGTGGGGCCACACGCCCCAGCCCTGGCCCCGGACCCCCTTGGCAGGGGCCACTGCTGCCTGCTCCGGGCTGGGTGCCGAGAGGCCCAGGCTGGGCTGCCACCCCCCCCCATGGCGGAGCCCCCCGGGAGCTTCGGTCAGCTCTCCCCAGCTCGAAAATTCTTCTGCGCAACAAACATGTTCTTAAATATGTTATCACAGAGGCATGATTGTTGGCTTTCCCTTGGCTAGCAGCAGGAAGTCCCTCCTGTAGCCAGCTATCATTGGCTTCATTGAGGGGGAACCTTCTAGCAACTTCTAACCAAAGCCAAACTACGTAGCCCCCTCTGCTACCAAAAAACCCAGCCACTTCAACCCACAACACACATATCCTAATTCCACACCTAAGGGGGTGGAATGAGATGAGCTTTAAGGTTCCCTTCCCACCCAGTCCATTCTGGGATTCTACGAACATGCTCCTATTACCCCACCTGGACTGTCTCCCCTTCAACAGAAAAAGCACAGCTTTTGATTTATGGTTTTCAAATTTTCACACATTTATTTTTCATTTCATTATGAATGAAAAAGGGTTCCCAAACATTTTTGAGTTTAAGATGAAGCTGCCTTTGTATTTACTGTAACCCTGTCCACACTGCAGACACTGAGATATTAACCTGCTGCACGAATGACCACACAGTTTTTAAACAGTGATGACATACAGAATTTGAGAAATTACAACTTAATTTTGCACATGAAAAGCCTTATTAATGAATTCTGACAAAGAGAAAACATGATTTCAAGAACAGATGATTCTTAAGAATCTGTTTGAGCAGAACTATAGATCTGGACAAAGCCATCACATCCACACTGACATCCTCTCAGTGACATCGGGTCCAATGCATCTTCCCCCAAAAGGCACCAGTGGGAATTAGACATAAATGTCAGATGGGAAACAGAGCTCATGGAGAATGAAGGCAAGAAGAAATATTTTTATGAGCATAATATTGCTGGCAAAAATATGCAATAATAGGATTGAGGATATATTAGCAAACAATCAATGTATCTGTAGCATATGTCAGTGAGACACCCCTGAAAAACACATTATTATCCCAAGAGACACTAAGGCTCTCTATAGCATGGAAATGCAAAATACTTTTTATCACGTGACATCTAGCATATGGTGCATTGCTGACTGGTGAATGACAAACTTTGTAAGGTTATTATTATTACCTTAATGAGAAAAATCTGACATAAAGGAATTAATTAGCTTTTTATTTATTTAATATTACCAAATAGCACAGGCTCCAGATGGTATATCTAAGGTATGGAAGGGGGAGAGGGGGGAGAAGTCTTCTATTTTTTCTGTATCTTTGTACTTCATTCTTGGATGGCAAAAGAGAAGTTACAGAGTTCCTCCAATTCTTAATTGCTATGCAAAAACAATTGCAATAGAACTATTAGATTAAGGATTTAATCTTGATGGGGCACTATAATGTTTTTTAAGGACATGTTACCCATTCAATAAAAAATATGTGTGGTTCTTTTCCTTTGGCAGCAGGTCAAAATGCTGCATAAATGTGACTTTCCCAGCCTTCAGGTGATTTCAGAGAGGCACAAACTCAGTCATTCCTCTTTGCAAAGGGCCCACCTGTTAAATGATCAAGGAGCCTAGCTAGGTTTTCTTGCTAAAACAAACACCAGTACTATATTAGGAAATTGTGTGATTTTTTAAAAATTTAAATAATTTGAGCATAAAAAATTTTTACAATTGTGCACAGACAGGCAGTATTTTGAGTATCTCCTTATGACCGGCATTATCACATAGAGCAGAGCCCACAGCTGACTCTCCTGACGTCTCCAGGTACATTATTCTGAATTTCAAACACAGATGGACTTACCAACCTCTTTCCTAATGCATTAGGAAAGGAGAACAGTCAGCCAGAGGACACTGGATTAGCTGAGCAAACCAGCAAAGGATACAGACCAATACAGCTTTATTAGAACAGTGTAGCCCCAAAAATCAGCATACAACTATGTTTATAGCAAAGCAGACTGTTTCAGCTGGGAAAAGTGACTGTTCACCCTGCAGACTGACAGGGACAAAGGGCACATGAGGACAAATGAAATTATCCAATGGTGCAAGTGCATCCAAGTCAGTATTTTCTGTAGCACCAACTACAAAGACACACTCCTACAACCACAAAGAAAAAACACTTCTAATTCTTTTTTCTGTACAGTTTGCAGCCTCAAATTCAATTATGCTTTTACAGTAAACAACAAGCAAAGTTCTGGAATTTTTTTACGTCCTTGAGAGGTTGAAGGTCAGGCACAAGGTTTCACAACTACAACTTCCCTAGAACTTCATTTTGCCATCACAAAGAGCTCAGCTTTGCCTTGGTTCCATTTCTGACTAAAATACCTCATGACAGGTTTATAATATTAATTTGCTTTTCTACTGCACTCCTTATAAATGTTTTCTTTATAGCATAAATCACATTCCCAGCACTAGATAAATAATGGCTCCCATAGATGACTTTGCTGGGTTTTGTATCCCAGGTATTCTGCAACACACCAGCGTTCTCTCTTGACCAGTCCCAGTGACAGGCCCCAATGACATGGGCCAGAGAAATGAAATGGTGAGAAAAGGTAAAGAATTTAAATTAAATTATTTCTTAGGACAACTACTAATATGGTCACAGGGATTTCGAGGGAATATTGCTGGTTTTCAAAAGGAAGTTAATCCTGCTGGTAATATTTGTTTTCCTTTGGTTTTAACAATGTACTTTCAGACACATAGATAAGCCCAAGGTCTATTTATTTTCCAGAATGACTTTATCTCCTGGACTCTCAAATAAGAGGTACTAGTTTTGTGGATTTGGGGGAAAAAAATCTTCAGAATCTGGAATCAGTCCACCATACCTACAGCTTTTCTCAGCCTGTGCTGCAACCCAGACTGTTGATTCAAGGACTCTGGGACTAAGCAGCACCATCACTCCCCCCCGTCAGCAGCATCCACGCTCCCATAAATCCAGGCTGTGCAGGGAGCCCTGGGCAGCTGTGCCAGGGAAGGTCACGAATCCCATCACCCCTGACATACAGCACCCACAGGAGACTGAGACCCAGGGACCCATAGTGGGACTCAGGACCATAATTCCACATATTCAGCTGGAAGCCAGACACCTGCTATGTCCTTGGAGTCTGCTCAGTGCCTTCCCTGGCTGCCTCTGCTTGTTTTGCAAGTACTCTGCCCAGGTCCACCAGCACAAACCCCAGAGTCTCTGACCCCCTGAAGACCACCCCCCAAATTCAAAGCACTTCTTTAGCAAAAAATACTTTCTTTGTAATTGTTTCTACTGAGGTGAAAACACATGATTTTTGGATGAAAACCATGGCACTTGGCAATAAAATACCTGTAACTGAGACTGTGGCTGTATTAAAAATGGTAAGTTTTGCTGCCCTTGAGTGTGGCAGAACCAGACCCCTCTCAGTGACCTTGTGGACCACTTGGAGACAACCAGGAAATCACAATTAGGTGGAAATAATTTATTTAGCCTGTCCTTTCAATCCCCTGAAAATGTTGAGGAAGAGACAGTGCTCTGTAAAGCATTTAGTGCTTCATCTGCAAACTATTGCTGCTCTTTTCCCTTTATATTTATTTTTTTCTTTCCATTTTTTTTTCCTTTTCCTCTCCTTTTTTTCCTTCTTTGCAAATTCTAGTGGGTTTCTGAGATGGGGACCAGAAACTTCACTGGTGAGCTCCTCAAGCAGAGAATGTCAGATAGCTCCCAGAAGAGTGAGATGCCAGTTCAGTCCGTGTTCCCCTGCCAGCAGGGCCAGCACACAGCTCTGCTTTCATCCCTGCTGCTCTTTGAACAGGTTATTAGGAGTTCCATGACCTATAAGCCAACATACATGATCTCCACGACCTTTAGACTTTTTCCTGAGACAGAAATTATCAAGCTTGAATCTTCATCTAGGCCTAACTCTCCCATGTGGCCAAGCAAGCTCCATTTATTCAGACTTTTAGAGGATAAAGCAGGCGTAGCAGCCTCAGGCTACGGAATGCAAGGAGCATTACAAAAAATATGAAAATAAAATATTCCATTAAAAAAATAATTCCATTACAACTCAAACCTATTCTCTGTTTCAAATTGGGCCTAAGATGACAATGTTTGCTTTGCATACTGCTCTGCTGAACTGAAAACTTTTATTAATGATGTGCTTCTGTTCCTTAAAATTATCTAAACAAATGGATTTATAAATCTTAAGCAGTAACCAAATTCTAATAATGAAGCCATTTAATATGTACCTCAACTTCTGACAACTTAATCCTTGCTTTGAAAGCAGCAGTCCCCAAGCTAATATGTTTATATCCCATCATAAGGTGCACGTATGTGCTCCCTCGTTACTGCACATTTCCTTGTCCTGACAGTTCAAGTCATGAAGCATGGCTTTGTTCTTTACTCCATTTTGCAAGTGAATGCTTAAATTAAGAAAGAAATTAATCATCATCAAGATTTTAAAGTGTGTTGATTATTTGAAAAAACTGTGGAGTTTGTGAGATGCAACTCTACATGTACATATAAAGGGAAATACACATACAGACATCTCCAGGCACCCCCCCCCAGTTATTGATAAGATATCCCACATATATTCTTCACCAGACTGAAAGTAAAGAAATTAAATGAACTTTTAAACAATGCTTTGTTCCAACTAGATACTCTCAAACTATTTATAGTTGTGTCCCGAAACAACTTTCCCTTGTATTTGCCAAAGACATCACCACCAAAGACTCAGGAAAAGGCAAGGTGGTGAAGAACACAGTTCAAAACAGATTGACTTCACCAAAGTATTTTTCATCATGGAAATATAAAACAAACACTAAATTAAACTGTTACCATCTTCAGAGCAGAGAGAAAGGACTGAAATCTTCTTTCTGTCTCAAACCTACAACTCTCATTTATTTAAGGGACTACACGACTACAGCCGAGCATCTCTGTGAGCCCAGCAGACAGAATAAATCAGGAGGGAAAACAAACCCGTTACCAGACACATTCACCTCCTTCATGGGTTCTCTCACCTGAGCTGCCTCCCAGCTCTGCAAGCTATGGGATCTCCCACAGAGAACCAGAGCAGTGCTTCTGGGACACAGCACTGGAAAAATAGGGGGAATGGGGAACTCAGCTAATTCAAAATTGAGCAGAATAGGGAACAACCACCTAAAGAGGTTAAGACTGATTTTATGGAAGTAATCAGTTGGCTCTGGATGCGGTGTTTAGGATGTTCTCATTGTGAAGCAGATCCCCAGTCGAGCATCATGAACTTTATGAAGCAAGGTCTGTGCAGGCCAACTCCTTTCTATGCCAAGTATGACAGTCAAAAAAAAAAAAAAGAAAAAACAGGAAAACACCCAAAAAACAACCAACCCAGACTCATCTTGAGAATCCAAGCCCATCCAGTTTCTCCCGCTGGGCTATGCCCTGTCTGTCCTGAACAGTTTCTTTGCCAAGATCTGAAGATCAGCAGCACCCACTGTCACGAGAACATGGGCAGTGTCAGTCTCAGTATTGTCCAACCCCAACATTCACTTAAATAACTTTTACACTTATTCACCTGAGTTACTGACACAGGTCCATTTTTGTTTTAGGCTGGTGGTGTCAGAACAGACAATTCCATCCACCAAAGCTTTACATGACACCGAGCGAGGCGTCACATCCAGTAACCTCCCAAGAAAACCTGAAGTGTGTGATTCCTATCAACTAACTTGCCAAATTTGCAGGCACTTTGTGAGCTCACAAGTAATTGCACCAAATTTCAATTCTGGCACACAAGAGCCAGTGGAATAAAAATATTTTAAAGCAACCCTAAAAAAAAATAAATTAAACACTGGAGTACAACAATCACTTTCATTTCACTTTACGTTTCTGCTCTTCACTTCTATGAATAGTTTTATTCCCACTTAAAAATCATTATAAATGTGTGAAATTAAAAAGATGTGTGGGTGTGCCACTTACACACTCACAGTTACATATTTAACAGTTATCACCAAAGTTTGATGTCATAATTAGATTTGTAAATCAACACACATTTGCAGAACTAAACTTTTGCTCTTCTCATCATCCAGAAAAACCTTGGCTCTTAAACCTGGAGCACGACAGTGGGGAAACAATTAGAAGGGGAGTCTGGCACAAATAAAAGTGCTCAAAAATGTAAAGAAGGAAGTCTCAATCCTTTTCCCTCTCATTCCTGTGTTAAAAAGCACTTTCTCTCTGCTGGAAACCTGAATGGATACATAAATATTGGAGAGTACCATCTCTTGCACCAGGCAAACATGGGTTCAGTCTTCAGTTTAGTTTCAGTTAAAAGTCTAAAGTAAAAGACTACCAAGACATGTCGAATTTTACAAGGTGATCTGCCTGGTTGATCAAGGGAAGTCGTATGATGTGATCTTTTTGAATTTCAGTAAAGTTTTGGATACTATCTCTCCCAGGACCCTTCTGGACAAACTGTCCAGCCCACAGCTGGATAAACACATCATGTGGGGGATGAGCAATTGGCTCCCGGGTCAGGCACAGAGGGTGGCAGTGACTGGGGTGACATCAGGCTGGCACCTGTGGGGCTCCACAGGGCTCCATCCTGGGCCCTGTGCTCTCCAACATCTCCATCAATGACTTGGACTCAGGACACTGAGCAAGTTTGCAGATGACAGAGAACTGGAAGGGCTGTTGAGTCCCTCGAGGGCAGGGAGGGCCTGCAGAGAGACCTGGACAGATCCGAGGGCTGGGAATCACCAACCATGGGAAGTTAACAAGGGGAAGTGCTGGATTCTGCCCCTGGGATGGGGCAACCCCGGATGCACGGACAGAGTGGGAAGGAGAGGCTGGAGAGCAGAGCTGGGAAAGGGCCCTGGGGGTCCTGGTGGTGCCAGTTGTCCCTGAGTCAGCAGTGCCCTGGCAGCCAGGAGGGACATCCCTGTCCTGGGGCACCAGGGAGGGGATTGTCCCACTCTGCTCTGCCCTGGGGCGGCCTCACCTCAACATTGGGGCAGTTTGGGGGGACACAATGGAGGGAAGAGATTGAGCCATTGGAGAGTGTCCAAAGGAGGGACACGGAGATGGGGAAGGGCCTTGATTTGAAGGTGTGTGAGGACACTGAGGGCACTTGGTGTGTTCAGCTGGAGCAGAGGAGACTGAGGGGAGACCTCACTGCAGTTCCAATTCCTGGGCAGGGGCAGAGGAGGGGCAGGGACTGAGCTCTGCTCTGGGGGGACCAGGGACAGCAGCCAGGGAATGGCTGGAGCTGTGTCAGGGCAGGCTCAGGGTGGATCTCAGCCAAAGGTTCTTCCCCCAGAGGCTGGTTGGGCACTGCCCAGGCTCCCCAGGGCAGTGGGCACAGCCCCAAGGCTGCCAGAGCTCCAGGAGGGTTTGGCTGATCCTCTGGGGCACAGGGGGTGACTCTTGGGGCTGGGCCTGTGCAGGGCCAGGAGTTGGACTTATGGTCCTTGGGGTTCCCTTCCAACCCAGCCTGTTCTGTGATTGTGTGAAGTGCCATGTTCTGTCCCTGGGGCACTGCCAGGGATGGCCACACATGGCCACAGAAACTTCCAAAGCTGAATCAATATACGTATTTTGGCTACATTTAGTGCTGCTTCAAAAATTCAGGTTTTTACTGAATTGCAAGGCCAGCAACAGCTTTCAGTCTTGTAACAGTCAGAAAATAAAGATAACTGTTGTCATAAAGAGTACTTTGATGATAACAGATATACACACACACACAAATATATATACAAAACACATACCAACACTCACAGAAACTATGCAAGAAGAGTCAAATGAATTCAGAGTTTCCATTCTTAGCAATATTGATATATTAAATGATAATGGGATTTTATGGTTTATAATGATTACTGTGCTTTGAAAAACCCCAACAAATAGTTCCCTAAAAGGCTCATTTTCTGGTATCTTCCTTTAATATATTCCTCCAGCTTTATGACTACCTAACAAGACATATATTGATCCCATATGCTTGGTTGATTTGCAGATTATGATGTACTGGAGAAAAAATTCTGCTTTGGATACATTTTGCTTTATCTGGAAAACATTTCACAAGCCAAACATATTGATTCAACATCATAATAAATGAGAAATTGGGACTTCTCTGGTTTTTTTTTCTTCTTTCGAGAGTCAATATTTCAGTCTTTTGGACTCTAAAATCGCAAAAATCTCAGATCAGGTAAAAAATACCTTATTTAATGACTTCAGCCCTTCTTCATCCCTTTTTATACTCCTAAACTATAATAATAAAAAAATAGAAGCAAGAATTAATATTCACTTAGAGAAAAGTAAATAAAAATCACACCCAAACAAGAGCAAACCCCACACATGTACTTCCACATTTACTTCATAATCTTCCACAGGAATTCTTAGGATATGGGAATAACGAAGAACTCATTTTCCCAGAAAATCATTATTTCCCAGAAAATCCCAGAAGTCATTATATCACCTGATACCTGAGTTCTCACCTGATGACTAATATGGACAACGACTCCTCACTGTTAGGTTACTCATTTCATCCTATGTTTAGATATCAAAACCTCTTCTCTTAGCTTAATATTTTACAATATGAGAAAACCCAAGCATATTTCATTTACCTTCTCAGAAACAAGAACACATGTAGTTGAAACACACTAAAAATTGCATTTTATTTCAGATTCATTATTTCCTGGCTAAAATATTCCTAAACATCAGGATATGTACTTATAAATAAAAGAAAAGGAATGAAGTAACTTGATTTTATCTCCTGAAGCATTCAAACATGAAAAAGTACACCACTCTCATAATACATAATAAAGTTCAGTGATGAGGAGATAATTAGGAGTATATGCAAATCATGACAAGTTTGATACACATGAACCAGCTCAGGCGTAGCTGAAGGGCTGGTTCTGCTTATGTGGCAAGCAAAGCTCTGTTTCTATTTGGAGATGATCAGGTTATGGATATTGCTGAATGAAGCACGAGATTGCCCAGTGAACTCAGCAAACCTTGAATAACATTCCTAAGCCAGATCTCGAGCGTGGGCCTGGAGTGTCAGTCAGGAGTGTTCTCATGACAGATCAATAGGGGTAGCAACACAGGAGAGATGAGCATGGATGCAGTGTTCTCAGTGTTCCTCCTTAATCTGCATTTACCTCTGGGGTTGGATTTTTAAAAATAATAAATACATAAACCCCCACCACCTAAAACCTCTGAGCTAATTTTTGTAAGTGTGTTTTGTTTCTGTCCTAACAATTTAGATCGGTGTTAATATAAAATAGAATTTTAAAGGAGGTTTGGGCTTTAAGCGCTTAATGCCTGGTGGTCTAGTGGTTAGGGTGCAGGACTCTCACCGCTGCGACCCGGGTTCGATTCCCAGCCCCCCGGGTAGATGGAGCTCGTCAACCTTGTAAGGCAATCCATCTAAGAGAAGGTCACTCTAAACAAACCTATGTTCTGAGGACCTCACTGCCACTGTCCAAGCTTGCTCGGCCCCGGCAGATGAACCTCAGGATTAAAGGGTGGGCTCAGTTCAGTGCACGCTGTGTCTCACCTAAAAAATCCACTGCGCAGGCTCGAAGGGTTAATGACCTTTCCCAAATCTTCGCTCGCGAAGACTGGCCATTATATTATATATATATATATATATATATATATATACACATTATTTCATAACAAAAGAATCTGTTCTCTTTCTAACAAATTTCAGTAGAAGATATTTGTAACATAATAATATCTCATTTCCCAATATATTCTACTCACTGTCCTAGACTACTCATTTAACTTCTGTGATGTTTTCATTGGGCTCTCAAACCTCACAACAAAATCACTCTGCTTCTAACCATTAATTTTAACCTCCTATTCCATAAATTATGCTCTACTACTGTCTCATCTTTTTCTGTAAATTAAGCAAGAGCCATATATTGCAGCTTTCACTTTCTTTCTGACTATGAAAATGAAGACTCTGCTATTGCAAAAGCCTCCAGCAAAACTCAGGAGACATTCAAGCTGTGCTCACAGGAGAAGTATTATGAATTAAGCTGTACTATAGAAGGAAGAGGTAGTTACACAAATTTCTTTCATCTGTTAATTACAAAATATATGTCTGATGATGAATTAGAGCACTTGTATAGTCATCAGGAGCCAGCAGTGAACTGACAGCCCAGTGGAAATCAACAGCAATACTTCAATTAGGTCAGGAATTTACCTCGAGCCTTTGCACCCTTCACAAATTCTAAGTAAATCAGATCTGGCTAGAGAAAATCTGAGGGAAATCAGTTCCCAACGTCTGCTGTCACCAACAGGGCCCTGAAGAAGCAAGTAAGAGCATTGGGTGAGCTGGGACTGCTCTGAGGAGCCACCCAAGAGCATTGAGGGCCTCATCGTGGGGGTTCCAGCTGAGCCCGTGGGATGCGGCAGCATCTGGGCACACACACAGAGATCCTTGGGAGAGACTGCTTCCAGGGTGCAGCCCAGCCAGCTCCACACACACAGACGTGTTCCCAGCAACAGCCCAACCTTCTGCAGGGATCAGCAGGAGATTTGCACAGCCAGGATTGTGGCAATGGATTTGCCGTATGCAGAATGGAAAAAGTCCTGTCAGAGATGGACTAGTGAAGAAAAAGAAGAAAACAGCTCAAATGTTATAGAAACAGAAGTTTTTAATGTGGTTTAAACATGTTTCAAAATGGTTTTTTGTATTTTCTGCAAGGTCATTGCTCCCTCTTCCCGACACCCCCTGTGAGGGACTTGTCTCCCATAAAAAGTGTCCTGGGAAGGTGTCCTGAGGTGTTACTCACTGGTCCTTGTTAACCCTTTCCTGTTGGCTGTTGACCCCTTACCTGATTGGTTTTTTTCTGTGTGACCCTGAACTTGTGATTGGTCCCCTTTTGACCCTCCTAAAAGCTTTATAAACCCCTTCCCCACAATAAACTTCCTCTTTCGTCCGTCCCTCCCTGGTGGTCTGTGTGCTCCTTGCGGAGTCACCAGGCCACGTGCTGGGGGGCAGGGGGGAAGGGCATTCACCTCGCAGGTAATGGGGCTGGCAGCCTAAGGCCTGGAGGTCTCCCCTGTCCCACTAATCCGCCGTACAGGATCCCACTTAGTGCTCAACTACTTCCTGACTTTTTCACTGTTCTTATACACAGAGAGGAATATCAGCCTTGATGAAAACTTCCCGCACTGATAAAATAGCAGAAATTATTTAGGGATGTTTCTCCTTCAAAATTAGTTCTCATTTAGTGTTATTTTGTGATCTTACATTTCGCATATGTGGTAGTTTGATCTAGGCCTTCCTTGGTGACCAGTTTGTAACCAAGGAAGTGCCCAGATTTACCCAGTATTCCCTACGATTTTTACGTAAGCTGGGCTATAAGAAGAAAGGAGGAGAGGCCTTCGCTCTCTTTCCTTCCGGCGGCTTGGAGGTGCAGGTTCCCTGCTGTTGAGTCTGCCGTGTTGGGGAGCGAGGCCTGGTGAGGCCTTGCCAACCTTGGGAGACAGAGGTTGTCGGCGATTGTTCCGGAGCGACTCTCAGTTGTCCCAGGAGAGTAGTGAGCTATTTCTTTGCTGACTCTTTTAGTTGCTAGATATTGGGCCACTAATCGGGATATATATATATTTTATATTGGTTTTGTTCCTTTTCCCTTCCCCCTTCCCTTTCCCTTGTGAAATTGTATATATTTCAACTGTATATAACTGTAACAGAAGTGTAAATATATTTATATATATATTGCTTTAGCTCTCGTTTTGGGTTTTTCTTGGTTGTTTTTTTTTCCTCTTCTCCTTGAGGTTTGGGGGGGGCACTTCTTGTGGTAAGGTTTGGAGACTTGGCAGGGAGCCAGCTTCAAACCATATCAGCATAGTAAAACAAAATGGGTTTCAGTATAGATTAAAGTATCTCAGGAAGGTGAAGAAAATGTATTTTCTTACAGTTGGTAAAAAATCTCAAGTTGATTCTGTGCATTGCTCTTAAGCTTTCTGTCTTTGAAACCCCTTTTCTGAGCTCCATATGCCCTTCTCAACATTTGTCAGAAAATAAGTGTACATATTTAACATCCACATATTCAAATATAGTCACAGAAAACTTGTTTTTGTATGTTTAAAAGCACATGCTGATTAATGCCAATAAGTCTCAGTCTGAACAAACTCACAATCTCTTTGCACTTGATATGTCAGACTTGTTCTTGTGCCAATTCCTTTCCCTTTTGCCAGAAGTGTGCAGTTGTTCTGCAAAGAAACATTTCCCAAAATGTTCTCCCTTTATTTCAAAAATGAAAAGCTTCTTTCAGGAAGGGAAGCTCAGAATATATTACAAATGTCACATTGAATCTTCAAGCAGTAGATATTGTCATCAACAGTGTGATGCATGCTGGATATTCCTGAGGAGGTCTGAGGCACTTGAAGGACATTGGGACAGCAAAGCACAAATGGGACTGTGTCAGAAATGCTCAGGGGTTAATCTACATCAAATGCCAGGTGATGATAACCCTCAATTTCAGCCAGCATATGGAACCAGATTTCCTAGGATTGCAATGTTTCCCAAGTACTTAAACCGAAGCTGGAACTACAGCAATTTTGTATATTCCCTAAATTTGGGGACAGCTGCTTGTAAATACCCTGTTCCTGAGCTTAGAGCTCATGGTGTGGAGCTGTTTGATTTGACCATGTTAAGATGTTTCATAATCTTTATTGACTTTTTCCTGCCTGTTTTTTGGTTCAACTCCTTTCATTGCACTGTCTAATAAAGTCTTGCAAGAGCTGGAAAATACTGTTTTACAGTATTTCCTCTCATCCTGTGCAATTACCAACAGTCAAACCACACGATCTGACATAAATTTAACTGGGCAATTTGTTCAGTGACGGTGCCATCACTCCAGTTAAATAAAGGAAAATGTTCAAGAGAGCACAGGAGTGCTCTTTTTTTGGGCAGGGGTATGTTGAAGGAAGGAAAGGCCTGTTGTCACTGTGGTTAAACCACAGGGATCTGAACTGCTCTGTTGGTTCAGTGCAGGTGCAAAGAGAGGGGCATGGGGAAAATGTGACCACTTGGCACCCAAAACTGTCCTGTTGCAGCTGCAGCAGGAGGTTCTTGGCCCCAGCAGTTATGGGGCCATAGCAAGTGCAAATGGCCTCATAGATCACTGAATGGAAAAGTACAGCAACACTCACTGGACACCAAATAGCTAAAAATGTCAGAAGTTGCCACATCTGTCTCTATCCTCTTTCTTTAGGGAAAAAAAAACCAGTAGTAGAGGTATATGGATATGCTGGAATAATTAAATGCATTCCCTAATAGGCAGAAGCATATTTTCCTTCTACTGTGTTTTAGAACCAGTTGTTCGATGCCATCAATTTGTTCAGTGCCACCAATTGCTCTCTGAGAAGGGAACCCCAGTGTGAGTTCCACATTGGGATAACAATGACAGGAGTCATTCAGAGACACACACACACAAAAGGAACAAACTTCACATCATTTACAAAGAGAGGCTACCAAACCCACAAATCACTGTCAGCTAGAAAAGGCTTCAAGAGTGGTTCTGGATACACCAGACAAACATCTTTTAATTATACCTGCAACTTGTCATAATTCTGTGTGTTATGTATCTGAAATCGATGTACCTGCCATAACACATTAAGAGCTACATCCTCAGAGGGAACATCAGATCACCAGGCACTACATCACCCAATTCTTCAGTGGATCCACAGCATCTGGGTAGATGACCAGGCTGCTTCACAGAGCCCTGGGAGACAGGCAGTCAAGAATGAAAGCGACAGAAGCCATTCATTATATCTCTGCACACACAGTAAATATAGTAACAGTAAATCTTAAGGAAATAAATGCATCCTAAACTATACTCTTCAATGACTTCAAGGCTATTTCAGGGCTTTTTTTTTTTTTAGATACCGAAGGCATCACACAGGAACAGAGAAAAATCTCTCCTTCCCACCTTCTGTGGGACCAACCCAGGAAGCAGAACCTGTGAAAGTTTCCTAGACCACATAATCAAGAGGATGCTCATTTAGTGGTTCTGCATGGGACTGAGGCACTTATGTTTCACTCTGTCAACACTTTGGAAGTGCTGGGTATGAACAGCAGCAAAGCTTTTACACGTAGACAACTCTCTTGGCAAAAAAGACAGACTCCTCCAGAAAGCAACCGAAAGGATCCACAAGGAAAAGAGTTGCTCAGGATTTTAATTTGGCCTTAGAAACCTAAAACAGAAACTGTGCTGCACAACCAAGAAAGCTGCAAAAAGAACTGAGCAAATTAAACTGAGCTAATCTCCATGCTGGGTCAACTAGACTATGACCAATATCCAAGTCAGGCAATTTCAAGCTGACTCAGAAATCTCTGTTCTGCTGGAACTGCACTTAAAGAGCCCCCAGGAGCCCCTTATTTTTGTAGCCTCAAACATGGAACACACAAGCAATAAAATTTCTACATAACCCAGGAGCAATAGTATAGTCAGATCTTATTTTATATACTTAAAATTTGCATTCTGTCTTTCAAGTTGGTCCTTTAAAACATCCATAGACTTCCAAAATAGTTATCTTGAATTTGAGCAGTGTAAGCAGTACTTTGAGAATCCATTGTTTAGGCTGTATCAGCGGTTTTGTTTAGAAACATCAAGGAATACTAAATTATTGATTCTGAATTAATTTATCTCAAGGAATACATGGTATTTAGACTTTTTTCTTTTCATTTACTTTCAAAGATTGGCTTAAAAAGGACTGAGATGCAAAGGTGGAGAAAACAATTCGCTTGTGCTATTATTTATTAAAAAAATTGCACAAAACAGCATGTTAGAAGGTAGTTTTCACAATAATATTCACTGCAATAGTTACCATGTGAACTACAGCACCGAGCCTGTTTTCAGAAGTTAAGGAAATCTGGAAGTTTTCAAACCCTTGGCCTAAACGTGACAAGTATTGCAACATTTCTTGCTTCTTGTTCGAGGAAATCTCCCTGGAAAATAAACAGCAGAGCAGATAAGCTATTAAGCAGGGCCCCTGATGCTGCCAGCTCTTTCATCAGGTCTTATATCTGTTAACCTTTCATAAGTGTCAGCCTGAAAAGAAGTAGTTTCAACTACATCCCAGTGCCAAAAATTCCCTTGCTCATTCTGCTGGACCACAGGCTTCAAACACAGCTGCAATTGCTCCTGCAAGGAACAGAGAGCTGCAGGAAAAATAAGTAATACCCTGCCATAGATTTGTTTCCCACAATGAAATTTAGGGTGCAAGTTGCTTTGCCTTTGCAGGTGTATTATTACAGTTACTGAAACTCCACAAGGAACAGAGTTTTCACTCAATGACAGAAGGAAAATGTGTCACTATGAATAACAAAAGGTCAAACTTCTACTAAAATCACTGTCGTCATCTACTGTCTCCCAAAATTCCCTTGGCAATTTTTATAGAATATAAAATGAAAAATTTGCACATGCATTATGATGGACACACTACAATTACTGTTTTATTATTAGCATAATTTATAAGTGAAGTTGAAATGCAGAGTCTACAAACATTTCCATTATTTGCTACAACATAAAGATGGTTTTAATGAACTGTTAGTTCCCCACAGTTGTTACTCATTACCTGCTCTCAGAAACACTCTTAATTATCATTTTTAGTGTCTGTAAACTGCAACAAAAAGACTATTATTTACAGTTTCATATAAGTTTCTATCCTCTCCATCCCTTTAGCAACGAAGGCAATTTTCTCTTGGACTCTTGGAAACAGAAGATGGGATTCTTGGGGCTGTCTATGTAGGGCCAGGATCTGAAATTACTGATCCTAGTGTATCCCTTCCAACTCAGGATATTCCATGATTCTATGCTTTTTCTTTCAGGAACAGCCAGATCTCCTCATGCTAAATGTCCCTCTGAACTATGATGTCCACAGAAGTCAAATAGCACAGGTAGCAACTAAACATGTGAATGGGACTCTCCCCAGGGTGTAACTTCAGAGAGAAGGGAACATCAGATAAGAACGTGGCTGTTTCCCTAAAATAGTGACAGGAATTAGATATACCTTTATTTATTAGATATACCTTTATTTTATTATACATTTTTAACCCTTCTTTTAAGTAACAAGTGAACACAAAGCAAACAAATTTAAGAACAGCAGTGATGTTCCATTTTTGATTAGAGCAGACACAAGAGCTTTCCCCATGTGATCATGCCAGCAGGATCCTTCCCAGAGCACTGGTATTCAGTCCATTCTGGGCTGAACTGTAACAAAGGAAACTTAATATTCAGGAAACTCAAATGACTGGAGGAGTACATGCCTGAGGGTCAGCAAGAATTTTTCTCTGTGTATCCCTCCTTCCCCCCTTGTAAGTCTGCTAAAGGATCAATATGTTAGGAAAAGGTTATTTGATTTCAGGGAGGACAGATTCATACAGTTAAATGCAACTCCTTGAGGAGACGGTCAATGCCAAAGCAACCCAATTCTTGATTTTTTTTAAAAAAAAAAAAAAAAGAAAAGGATGAATTCCATTTATACATCACCCTGAATTTCTAACACTGCATTACATCTTCTCCCAAAACACTGAAGAAGTCAGGAAGACAATTGCTCTGATTTGAAATGGAGATTTAATAACTGACTGTAACCCTGACCTACTACAGAGTGAATAGTAGGTGTATCCAATGGTGTGCTATTCAACTGTTAGAGCTAAAATAAAGATATCTTGGAATTTCCTGAGCTCCAGCTCCTCAGGACCTCACAGCTTTCATCATCACAGTTCGAGGATTTTGTTTATTTTCTGTGCCTATCACCTGGATTAAGTTGTTCTCAAAAGCAAATATCCACCAGGAAATCCTTCCTCGGGCAAGGCTTTCCCCTGATCATGGTTTCGCACGTTCTCTGTGCTGGGTGGGCTTTGCTGCTCAGCCTCTGCCGTGGGGTTCGGCTGCTGCAGCTCCAGGCAGAGCAGAGCTCACCTTGAGCACTGAGAAGGGCCTGGAATCGATTTTGGTGGTTCTTACAATGGTGGCAGGGGCTGACCTCACGTCCAGCTCTGTGCTCCGTGGAATTTCTACACACAGTGTTGAATTTGTCCTTGTTATGGGATTCTACTGCTTGGGAGGAATCAATGGCATTTGGAAATGACAATCCTGTGTAATCACAAAAGCAAAACAGTTTGGTTTTATAGCACAACCAGATTGTGTCCTTCAACATCCCCATCTCCTTGAAGTGACTTGTAATTTCACACCGAAATTACTCCATGTGTGTATTTTTGGCAGCACATCATGAGAAGTGACTGCAGCAGCTCATGAAACTTCGGGCAACAGGAAAACATATGTAAGCAAATGAGGTTTTATCAGAGAAAGAGCCATTATCAGTCTTACTTCCATGTAGAAAAGACCTTGAAGAGTGGTTAACTGCTCCAGAAAAATGAAGTAACAATGAAAAAAAATAAAATAATCAAAAATTATATTGGAACTGTAAAATTAGACATACCCTCCCAACAGGTAATCTTCATCTCAAAATACTTTCCCTCTGCTCAAGATCATCAGAAAAAGTCAATTAAGAAACAAAAACAATTGTTTGACTAAAATACAGATTTTTAGCTAATGTTGAGTGTACTGCAAATATTTACAGCATTAAATAGCTCAGAACTTGATTACAAGAGTCAAACAAAACACACAGAGTAAACCAGTGCTCTTTCCTTGAGCAAAATGTCTCCATGAACATTGTGATTCAAAATGCCTTGATGCAGAAGTGTATCCAAAGTATATAAATTATTAATAAAAGAGATTTTTAAATTATTTCTAGTCTGTTAACTGTAACTGTGGTCCTAACAATGAGCTCAGTTTAATATGACCAACAATCTTACATGGTGTCACTTAATGATAGTTAACAACTCTATTTTCATTTTTCTTTTTGTTTAAATATTTGTTCTATTGTTATTTCTTGGTAAGGAAAAATATAGCCATTATTACAACATTCTAAGCTCTTATTCTTGGTATGATTTTAGACAGAACAAAGGGTGATTCAGGCACATAGAACTGGCCAGAAACACGCTTGAAAAACAGAACAAAGTAAAAGGATGGATTTTGACACCCTCCGAGACTTCAGCGCTGAACTTCTTCATACTCTGTACTTATATTTGATGATGTGAAGAGCTCTGTGCTGCTCCCACACACAACCAAAAAAACAAAGGCACAGATTAAATACAGAAGCCTCAGCTTTATTTTGGTTAACTGGAATGTGACACATTGCCAGCTACACCCACCTATTCCCAGGGCATCACCACTGGGGACCTCCCAGCCTGGAGCTCCAATTGCTCCCAAGGCCTGAAACACAGCAGCAATTCCCTTGGGATCCTGTGCTGGGCTAGCAAAGAGTTACTATCACCTTATCATTATTTAAATCACTATTTACTGGACACAAAGTCACACCCTAACAAATGCTATCACTCCTTAAAAAGTTTACCACTGAAAACTAATTTTTGTAAAGGAAGATGAAGCACATTCTGACAAGCAGGCAAATCAGGAGGGAGAAGATAAGATTCAGTTTGATAAGAACAGGTTATGATAAAAGTGAACATAGTGCTTAACTTAGCAATTCTCAGATGTCTGTAGATAGGGAGACAAAGAGTAGGCTGAGGCCAAGAGCCTTTTATTTCACACAGGGAGATAAATATCCATGTTTTTGTTCAATATCCTAAACAAATGCAAATATCAGTAAATGGAAATAATTCTCCTCAGAAATACCAGCAGCTTGCTTTATATATCCCACATGCCAGTGGTTCCTGAGGGATAACACAGGAAAAATGAGGATACAATGGCTTCTCAGCTCCTCTGAGAGCTTACAGAGAAGACACTGGGGTGTTAATTGTATCCAATTATTCCTGGAAGATGCAGCAGTTAAATTTTGTAGGCTCTCTCAAAGCAAGACCATTATGTTTAGCTGAAGATATTGCCAGAATTTTGACATGTTTAAAAACCTCCTGGCAGACATAGGCAGAATCAAAATAAGTCTTTCAAACACATCCTCAGACTTAATATCTGAAACTTAATATAGCCTTTCCATTTAGTGTCTCCAAGACTCAAATGATCTACAAACTAATAGTTGAGTAGCAATCTTACAGGTTTGGTTATTTTTAGTTTCCTCACCTCTCACTTGGTTCCACAAATACATATATGATTTTTACTTTATGTCAGAAATTTGATACACTGGTTATTAAATTAGCAAGTTGCTCTTCTCCTTGAACATTAGCTACTGAGTAGGCATGAGACTGAAACCTATTTAATCAAATGATTTGTGAAAATGGCCAAGCAGAATGTTCCTGTACAGTTCACTGAGCAAGGAAGGGAAAACGCAGGTGGAAAAAGATTTATTAAAGTTGGAATTTATGTTCAGAAATAGCCATCATAATATGTACATGCATCCAGATAAGTGCTGCACTCCTGAATTTGTCTTCCTGCTTCTCCACAGCAGGAAGGACCTTCTCCACATCATCCTCCACCTCCTTCCCAGGTCACCTTTGAACCACTGGGATGGGGCTGCACGTCTGGTGGTTGAGCACCTCCAGTTATTGTCACTGGGAAATTACAGCGTTACCATCACATGTCTACAGCTAATAATGACCATCCATTTATTGCCTTAAAAATCACTTTAAAGAATTTTCTGAAAAAATATTCCCCTGCAGGGAAATGCCTTCTGGTTCCTGTCCACACTGTGCTCCAAAGGGGAGCTGTGAGGTGCCACCTTGGCCCACCGATCCCGTGCCGATCTTGCCTGGATTCCCTTTGCCTTGTGCTCCAAAGTGCCCTTTCTCCATGCTGACCTTTGGGCACAAAGCACTCCGCAGGGTTCTGGAACAAAAAGAGGAACCTTTTCACAATTAGATGCCAGCAAAACCTGTGCAATTGCAGCCTTTTGCCACAGGAAAGCCTTCCCCCCTCTTGGTGTGGCACTTCCCAGATCAGCTCTCCCTCTCCCATCAGCTGCTGTAACTGCCTCTGTCTGGCAAGCTCATAAAAGAACTCAAAAATGAAAACAAGCTCCTGTCCTTCTCTTCAAGTCCCCAGCCACGGCCCTGCCTCTGCACAATGAAACCACAAACTATGCAATAATCACAGTAACTTAACTCCTCACACACAGAACCCCCGAACTGTGGCCAAAGCCACATCCTGAACTCACCAGGGGCATTGATGGGTATTAAAACATAATAATAATCTAACCCAGTTTTAAGGAGCTGCCTCCTGCTTGTCAGATGCTCAGCCAACACTTCTTTCCGTTTATAAACACAACCCTCAGGCTCCAGTGCTGGAGGTGCAGGGGAAACTGGAGAACAAGAAAGGCTTTGTTTTCCCACTGCTCACCCTGGAAGGCACTGGATCTTTTATCTTGTAACAGCAACTCCCATTTAGGAATGGAAGAAAAGCAGGGAATATGCCTGACTGCCACTCCTTAACTCTTGACATTTATGCTTTGTACATACAAGGACTTGGATATAAAATAAATAAATAAATTTAAACAGAACCCAAAACTTAAGATTGCTTCCGAGGAGTCTTTCCCAGGATACCAAGGACATTTAAGTCTCTTGGACCATGAAATATAACTATTCTTCTAAGCAATTCTAGACAGAAGAGATCACACTGTAGAAAGGTCAGGATCAGTGAGAAAGGGAAAATGGAGCTGCTGAGTGTGCTGTGGACAGGGGTGATTGAAGCAGGAGTGCAGGGAGCTGCCTTTGCAGTGATGGAGATTGCAGCACACACTGCAGCACAGGGGCTTCTGTCTTCTGCCTGTGATACAACAGACCCAAGTTACAATATCAGGGTTTTGCACAAAACAATGTTCCCAAAGCCTGGAAGGATCCCTGGCATGAACTTCTGCCTGGTTTGGGTGTCAGAAAATTTCCCCTGGGCAGCAAACACCACCTGTTTGTCTTATGAGGAAGACTCATTATTTATGTTAGAGAAGGCAACAGGCCTTAACTGAATTCCTGTCATCCTCACGACCCTCGAGAAGGTTGTTGGTATTGTACTGGGTTGGGGTTTTAGGATTTATTTCAAATATTTTGTTGATACACGGGTCATTCCTCCAGTGCTACTGCTATTAAGGCAGGAGACACGGGCGTCACCACACTGGGTGGTCTGTCCCTTCGCTGGCTTTTCCAGGAATTTTACTGTTCTTCTGTATTTGTATGCACAAATATTAAATAGAGCCACTTCTGGGTGCAATGATGCCACTCCCTAACCAATCCATAAAGAACAGTCTCATGGATGACACAAGGGATGAAGGGGAATAGTGTTTCTCCTGCCCTGTAAACATTCATTTACATTAAGAGCATTTTGAACTTAGTGTTCCCAAACCATACATGAGACTTCTATAACTAATGTGGTGGTAAAAAGAACATGAAGCTTTGATGGAGAAAACTATACACCATTTTTGTAAACTGTAGCTTTTCACAGCTTGAATTAATAGATTTATTTCATTGTTTTCCATTTCAAAAGCACAGAACTGGCTCTTATTAAACAGTATTATTGGTTTCTCTTTTGTAAGCAGAAAAGCAAGGAATAATGAAGACTAAAGAAACACAGTTGAATTCGTATGGTCAGTAAACGCTAATATTTTATTTGATTTATTCTTCATCCTGTATATGTTTTTTAATCCTTTTCCTGGAACTCAATTTGTTTCCATTTTCCACATTTGATTTTCATATTGAAATTTGCAAGAAAACACAATTTGCCAGGTAAATGAGGATTTATGAGGAGCACACATCCTCGCCTAGGCTATGTCAGGCTGCTGTACTTGAGCAGGTGCTCAACTAGGAAAGAAATTCCAGGGTTGCAGCAGCACTGCTGAGATGTTTACACTTGGAGCTGATCAGAAATGGATTGCTGAACAGAGGCCATATTTCCTATTACACTTTTTAATTGCTCTATTTCTAAAAGTTTTACCACAGCACTGAGAGTTTGGTCCTCCCCTCTGCAATAGGTTTTTATGATGAACCATAACTTTCTCTTCACTGGTGCCAAGATATACCCAGCATCAATTTTCTTTCATTTTTGTTTGTCAAATACTACACACAAAGACAACACTATAAATATGTGACATGACTGAATGATGAAGCAGCAGCTTCCTGCTGAAATTTTAAAGTGAGATAGGCATTGTTTCAGCTGAGGAAGCCATTTAGAGACCAGCTGTTCCCACTGAAAAGATGTGGCAGCCATCAGCAGAAATAAGAAATGCTTTCTCTGTACATATTGAAATGAGTTTTATCTTCCTTTCCATTCTGCTTTGTGTTCCTGCTGGTGAAAAAGACAAAATTCATTTCACACTCAGATGTTAAAGAAGAGGAATCTGTATCTTTGCACCCACGCACACGCTGAGGTGAGACCAAAACCAGGAGCTACAAAGCATTTTACTTCTGCACAGCAGTAAATTGATGAACAGCCTTGGAGCTGGAATTGAAGGCAAAAGGAGAAACTTGTGGGCATCTCTTAAAACTAATTTTCCCTGTTTATTTGTTCCTAGGTGGGATTTGTGTTTTATATTCTAATTAGAAGAAAATAACTTGGTATGTGTCAGATACCTCTGCACAAAAATACAGAAAAAATATGGATATTTTAGTGATACCTTGTATTCGTGCTTAATTAGGCACTGCTACTTTTGGTCTGTGTTTGGCCCAGCCACCTGTGAGAGTTTGTTCTTTTCCTGCCAAGTTAGGAGAAAACAAAGGCTGAGAAATGAGAACTCCATCCTTGAAGGAAGCATCTTGTATAAACTGGAATTAATTGGGGCTGGCTATTGGCCAACGGCCCTCCAAGGACACTTGAAGGAAAAAGTGAAGAGGAGGAGGATGAAGGAAGACCCCAGACTCATTTAGGAAAGCCCTCTGAGGTGCAGCCTGTGGGCACGGGGACATTCCACTGTGCACCAGGGGCACCACTTCAGTTTGGGCATTGTCCCTGCTGCACACCTGAAAATAACCTTTCACTGGATCTTAGATTTGAGATTAGTACTAATCATTGCAGTCATTTCAGAAAGTAACATACAGTTACTAAGTGTTCCAGCTTGAAAAATATTTATATTATATATATTAAGAATCTTTTCACCTGACTATATCTGTTCAAAACACAATCTTTAAATGATCATGACAAGAGAGACCTTGTGGTTTGCATCCAAAAAGAGGTTAAGAAGTCGACAGAACCAACATCTCTCCCTAGAGATGGTATAAAAATCATTATATCATGTTAAAGATTTTGCTTCTTTTGCCATAGGCAATCAATTGCAAAAATTTGATTAAAAAAGCGTTGCATTAGTATGGCATTCTCAAGCTGCTCCTTATTAACATTTTATTGTAGAATACTCTAATGACAACTGGTATCAGCTCTCATTATTCTAAATAAAGAGTATAGTCATTTTCTTCTTAATGACTGAAGTGAAATGTGTCCATAGGGACATTTTAGTTTACTCTCTCACACAATGTAATATTGTCATTATTAATACTTCTCGAAGACAACTTGTCAACTAAAGTTATCTTCGCAGAGTCACCACATTTTCATTTTTAAACATGTGTAGTTTCAGTCACTTGCAGAACATTAGATTACTTCAAATACAAATAACACCACCTTGAAATGCTTTAGTGCAGCAATAAAACTATTCGCATGGTGACTGCAAGGAAAAAACAACATAGAAATAGTAGAAAATTAAATTTCGCATATTTGTGAAGCAGGTAATTGCCAAAAAGTTCAGGTAAAAGAGAGATTGTGATTTGTGTATTGCTGTGCTACCCAGTCCAATATAACAGTAGGAATGTAACTAGAGTTACTTGGATTATAAACTGCCTGAAAACAGGAACTTCCATCTTGGTCAGTGCTGAAGGCAATGAAATCCTGAAACAACTAGGAAGCCTCTGGATATATGTACTTCATTATAAACAAACACACAAGGAAATAGTTATTTATCTACACATTCAAAACAATGAAAAAATACCTACTGCCTGAAGGTATTAACCAAAGATCTGGTTTGCAAGGCAATCAGAGCAATGTAACAGTCACCAAAGGAGCTGCCCCAGTGCCACCAACAGTCCGGACAAATTCCCACCCTTTGTAGGGCTTGTTCTCCCTACAAACCAGGTCACAGAGAGGCAGAAGTGTCACTTATACCCCAATGGCTTGGGTTTCAAATTAACTGCCTATGCTTATTTTTTCAAAGGCACTTTAGAGCCAAAGGTGCAGAGAGCTGCCTGGGGGCATGAGGGAGTGTTTAAAGGAGCCTGGCGGGGAGCCCAATTGATTTCCAGTCCAGGCAGTACCTGCCCAATACCTCTGCTTCCAAAATAAATCCTCACCATGTACCTCTCTCCATCTTGGGGATGTGACTAGCACTGAAAATGCCTTCACTATAAATTTTCATTAAATCAATGGTTGCTCAGGACTTGGGTAAACATCAGTTAGAAGAGCACATTCAGAAACTCAAACAGAGCCTTCAGAGCCCTGCTGGGTGGTTATTCTTGTCCCTTCTTCTGAGTCACTCACAGGATCTGAGAGCAGGAGCTGCTTATTCACAGACCACGCCTGGGGCAGCCACCAGCTCCTTGCAGGGTTTGTACAAACAGGCAGAAACAATTAAAGGTACCCAAATTTCAACAGGCACCTTCTCAGGCAGTTGCCTCTTCCTGCTAAGTGTCCTCCTACAGTTCAGGTTTGGCTCAGACACAGTGGCCCACATAAAAAGCCATTTTGGATGGTGGTTTTAGGAGTTCCCAGCCATCCATCCCCATTTATCCATTCCAATTGGTGCTTTCATGAATCCTGACTGGAATGTGTAATATCTGCCACCCTCCCTGGACCACAGATGCTTCACACGGGCTGTTCCCACCACCTTCTACAAAAATACCTTTGCTTAAGTCCACGTTTATTTTGTACCAAATCCTGGCTTTCTAGGGGTCATGATTCCTTCTGTCAGTATTTGAATTAAAAAAACCCTTTTATATTCCCTGAGCAGAAAAAAATGAGGAATCCATGGAATGCTATGAAATGGCATTTCCAGGCTTCATGTCACCCCATGGTCTCCAGTGTGTTAATCATCACTTGATTTGCAAGGTTAGTTTACATTTATAAGACTTCGTTTAGGGCTTCTTATTGTGCTGCTACTACAAGTCCCCTTAAACCCAACACAGAGCTTTATAAAACTCAACAATGAATGAAATGAAGCACATGTACTCTAATGCTGAAGAGGAAACAGGGTTGAGATGGAAAAAAGAGTTAAAAAGATGTAAAGACTACATGATAAATAAAGAGGGTCATAAATTGCAAAAGGATGGTATAGGAAGCTGTGTATTATATTTTCTGATACCAGATTAAACGTATTTTATTATCAAATATTAGAGCTTTTAAGTATCTAAACCCTAACTAATCTGGGAATCACTAGCTGAAAGAAAGCTTCTTTAAAACCCTGAGCCTACAAGATTAATTTTGACTCCTGTTGAGTAAACATGTGGATATTCTCATCAGCCACCATCCTGTACCACCACAAACCACAAAACTTCTCCTTGGCTTTAGAGCAATGTCCACAATTACAGGGGAGAAAGCTCCTGTCATTAATGGGACTCCAACCCTTGGCACCAAAGGATTCCAGACTCTGACCTCATCCCAATCACCCAAATCAGGGAGACCTTGCACATATTTGTATGGAACTGGTATCAGGCATGGTGTTTTCAAAGATCAGAGCTCTAAATGGCCTTTTGACTTTCAGGTTTATTTTTATTTTCCAGTCAAACACACCACCTGACCAGGCAGACATCTGGAATCAAGCAGGTATAGCACAAATCATGGCTGAATTCTGAGATTTTGTACTGCTTTTACTTTTACTGTGTCTGAAATAAGACTCTAATTTGGTTTTAATAAAAAGTAATTGAAAGTAATTTAATACCAATTGATTGTTAAGGGGATACATTTTGCAGTTTATCAAGTCTATAGAAATGCAGTATAATTAACTCCAAACTGCATAGGCAATAATGTAATTATAATCTCAGGGATTTTAAATTTCCAAGCATTGTTTAAACAGTTAATTAAAATTTTAGAATTAGTGCTGTATTACATGTCTATAATGTTAATTGCTAAAAAATGCTAATCAATATTTGTTAAGTAATCCAATTAATTGAGTAATCTAATTTCTAGCCTCTCTGAACCTAAATAAATACAACCTCATGGATGTGACTTACAAACTATATAAATATCCAGATATTGAATTAATAATCAATTACATATTAAATTATTGCAAGTTTTTTATTAGTTATAGACACAGGGGCAACTTGAAAGCAGCCAGATTAAGGTTCTGGTTCTACCATTTTTCACTGTGCTGTACAAACACAAATCTCAGCTCATTGCTCTGACATCCTTTGGGGTGTGTTGAGTGAAATGTTTGGTACATGGGCTGTGCAGTTGCAAACTCAGAGCACCTTTGTGTCCCCTTCTGGAAGGATTAACTCTGCTGAAGCACAGAACTGATGTTCCTTGATATGAACACACACAGGGGCCACATTCCAGGGCTGCTGCTCTCAGGGGAACCCTCGGTGTCCAGGAGCTCCTGGAGACCTGCATTTTTCCAGCCCCACTCCTGTTCCTCCTCACCACCAGAGAGCTCCACGTTACACAAAGGAACTCCCAGCACAGCAAAGGATTGCAAAATTCCTGCTTGCAAAATTCCTGCTTCTCTACTCTGTGCTGGTGAATCTTTCCCGTGGAAGAAAAAATGCCCCTTTGTCAGTTCTTTGCTTGCTGAAAAAGTACATCCTGAGATGATTTACAACTATAGAAATGTTTTATCTAAATGAGATATCAACTGGTGTTTACTGGTGAGCACTGGTAGCGGTTACTAACTGCTGTTTTAACGTACTTCCAATAAACCATCATTAAATTATTGAACTCTCATTGTTTTCTTTTCTTCTCCTCACTAAATCCTGTGTTTGTAACACACTGAATGCAGCTAAAGCAACCTGTGTTACCCCAATCAGGCAGTTGCTCATTATCCCTATGTCAGCTCTAGATTGAAGACTCACCAGGGCAGAGCCAACCTCATCATCTCTCTTGGCAGTTCTCAGCACAATGTCAATATTTCCAAAAACTGTGGTTTCTAAATAGCATTGCAAACCTCAGTTTTAATGGATTTGACAAAGCAGTGCATCAGCACAGGATGGAGTCAGGAGATATTTTACCAGATCAATTCTTAAATAAATGTGTTGCCCAGGTGAATTAAGGGGATGCATGGATAAAGATCACAGCACAGGGAGAGGTGTCATTTTATTTCTGGATTTCAGTTTTACAGTGTAATCACTTTCACCATTCACATATTTCTCTTGAGGTTCAGTACTAAAGGAGAGGAATTTATGTCATCACAGCCTCTTCATCTAAACGAGGCGCATAAAATTCAAGGTTCAAAGTGCACATGATGACAAACTTGACAAAGGTGCCCCAAAGCTTCCATATTTCAATTTTATTTAAAATGAAAATAGAAAAAAAACTTCTTTCTAACCCTTGGGCTTGTTCCAGAGGCAGGACAGTAAATAGATTGCTGTAACATCTGGGCTTACTGATTCATTTTCTCTTATTATTAATTTTTAAATTGCCCCCTAATGGACAAGAGGTTAAGGTAAATAATCAAGAAGGGTGGGAAATGAAATGGATTTAAAACTGTCCACAGCACCAACCATTTCTAAGTGTGTGTTGTCCATACTGTGTCAGAACTGTGGCTCTTTGACAAGCTTCTCTAAAAACTGTGTGACAGTTTTCACTGTAAGAAACACTGAAGGACAGGAACTTGATTCCATCATTTCATGGTTGTCAGCTCTACAGACAGGAAGGTATATTTTAGGACAACACACTTTTCAGCAGCTGCTTGAATGAATAAGAACACACTTCCATCATTAGTCATTTAGCCCATATAATGTGACAACAACATTTATTACAGGAGCTTGGAGATTCATGACAGTAGCAAGAATTCAGCATTGTTCTTTATATAATTTGCATATGTTGAGTGCTTCAAGGAGACACCGTATTTGAACATCAATAACATTTGTCTTCCTCCTACCCTAATTTACTAGGTAGAGCTGAGACAGGATGGACTGCCAAGGCTTCAGAACCTCGAGAGAAGCCACTCTTGGGCCCCACTGTGATGCTCCAGGCTGGCAGCAGGTGACCTGTGGCCCCACTTCCTTTAAAAGTAAAACCAAAAAGGACACTGATTTTTGCACTGGAAAATAATAACCAGTGATCAGAATGATGTAAGTAGTTTGATTTGACATGGGAACAATTCTGATAATAAGAGAATTATCCCTCATTCCACCCTCCCAAGTCCATTGTGCAGCAGCTTCCAGCCCTGCCCAAGTCCCTCACAGCAGTAACTGGTTTATACCAAGCTCACACATGATCTTTGTGGATTCCTTCCTACACAGAACATTCTGTGATTGTGTTGATGCAGCCAAACCTCCTCCCAGGATTTCTCTTCCCCTTGCACATCTGTATGGAAAAGGAGTGACTTGACTCTAAATGCACACACTGCAATCAAACTCCTTTGCCAAAGTTTCAATTCCACGACATCAAAGACAGGAATGTGCTGTTTGGGTTGATCCTGCAATACTGGAACACTACAACTGAAAGAAGCTTCAATGAGAAAACCCTTGAATAAGAACTGAATGCTGCAGAATTAAGGTAGCAATTACAGTGTATAGACTTGTGTGTATTTACCTTGCAGTTATTCCATCATGAGCCTAAAACAGCCTTATAAACACTGACCAAGCACTTGGAGAGTCTTGGGTTTGACAGGTAAATAAGGTAATAATGAAAACAAAATTTAATCCACATGCATTGCTGACCCTTTCCAGATTACCAGGTAAATAACTGGAAGAAGATGGTTCAGCATTATACAAACTTTAGGTTGGGTCTCAGAAAGAGCATCTCCTTTTGACACCCACAGCTCCTCTGCACCTGAGCTTGCGTCAGGAATCCACATCTGTTTCCCCAAGCTGGACAGGTAACCATCTAACTGAAAAGTCCACCCCAAACCCAAGATTCCTCTGAGCAAACACAAGAGGTTAAGAAGGAGAAAAAACCTTGAGTCCACATCCGTGTTCTTGGGGATGGTCCTGTGCAGAGCCAGGAGTTGAACTCGATGACTCTGGTGGGTCCCTTCCAACTCAGCACATTGTGATGTTGTCCAACCCTGACACTGCCTGCTCACACCATTCCATCAGGTAAGAGAAGATGCTTTAAGGCTGAAAGGAGAAGAGAATTAATATGCTTCCTTTAGAAGTCCCTTGCTACCTCAGTCTCAGTTGTTCTGTGAGCATCAGTCAGAGCCAAAGCTCTGATAAATTTATGTTGCATCTCATATACAATTCAAAATTCAGTTATAAGTATGAAAACAAACCACACTGTTTGCCATGCACTACAGGGCTTTGTGTTTGTTTGTTTTCCACCCAGTCATGCCAGAGATGCTTCAGGCCTACTAGAAATTCCTTAACATCTGATGCATAATGAAAATACCTAATGTAGCGTAAACACTCCTCTTTTCTTCCCCCCCTCCATTTCTTAAGCAATAACCAAACCCCTGGTTCGCTGCACACAGATGAACAAGGACTAGTTCCAGCTAATCCCTGTGTGAAAGACTTTTAAACCAGCCCCAGAGACTTCCTACCTGAGCAGAGGGAGAGCTGACACAGTTCAGCAAGAGGATCCCAGGCCCTGGTCCAGGACTGGGTGTTTTGCAGAAGTACAAGCCACGATCACCCCAACATTTGGAATCCCCAAATTCCCTCTGCAGGTGCTGATGCCCAGGTTACACATCCCATCCAGCTGCAGTGCCACAGCTGCAGTCCCAGGTGATTTCCTCCATCTCTGCTGCAAAGCAGGAGGAGCAGCAGTTGATGACAGAAGTGGCCTGATGGATTATCCCCAAGATGCCCCAGCAGCTCCTCTTCCAAGGCAGGATTAGGTTCCTACACCCCAAAAAGTCCATATTTCCCTTCTTAGAGGAAAATCCTTCTGCCCTCCTTGGATTGCTTCCAAATGAAGGCCTGTAAGACCAGGCTACCTTTCAAAATATCACATCATATGATGCAAAAAATAGCTTGCCAAGGTTTTTCATGCCTGTGGCCATCACATACAAAAGTAATCTCAAAAATTCAAGGTTTTAGTGACCTATATACTGTCATCTTTTAAGAAGGCATAAGAAGAAACATTATGGAAACAGCTATGTAAATATAGTTCATTTAATAAAAATGTAAATAAGATTCACAGAAGAGACTTAGAAATCTTGAAATATTTATTTTAAATGAAAGGGATTAAATCCTCAAGGTAAGATTTGTTTCTAAACTTGTAACTCCAGTATTGTAGGGTTATTGTGCTTTATTTTATTTATTAAAGGGACAGTTCTTATAAGACAAATACTTTAACCTACTCTAGCACACTTACTGCTACTTTTTATTTATTTTCAAGGACTTTTGATTGTTGCCATCCTGGTCTGGATTCAAACCAACATATTAGAGCAGAAATGTTCAATATCTCATTACTAGTGTTTTCCAGCCTTAATCATTTCCACAAATACATTTGTCCCTTTGCATTCATACTTGGCTTGACAGCATCTGACAAAGAACCCCTGACTGAAGATGAAACAAATAGTCCAAGTAACCATCATACAGGATTTATTTATAGGAAAACAAAGGAAGAAAATTGAAGTTTGTACTTTACCTGCAAACCAGAAGCAAATACTGATGATCTGAGCCTATGATTTACTGACAACACGTAAAATCAGCAATACTTACATGGCATATTAATTGTACTTTCAGTAATGGAGCAACAGTGAAATTGTATCTGTAGACTTCCAGGAAAAGAAGCTGGTGGTCTTAGGAAATATATATTAAGTATGTGAGGCTGTTCTTATGAATTCATTTTTACTAACACTATCTGACATGGAAGTCAACTGTGCTATCCAACTGTTATCCAAAAGAGAGATTGATATCTGCCCCCTAAAGTCAAAGCCTCTTTGAAAATCTGGGAAAAAGTAAAGGATTGACAGGATAATTCTAAGAAACAGGTGAGGGGGATTCTACCCAACAGAACAAATATCCCTTGTGAAGATTTTTCAACTATAGCAAAACTTGACTACTTTTTGTCCCTCAAAATAAACTGTGGATAGATAAAAGCAACCAGGTTGAAAAGCCCTCCCAGCCCATGGATCCCCCCTGTGCCCGATGCCCCCCTTGTCCCCCAGCCCAGAGCACTCAGTGCCACGGCCAGGCCTTCCTGGGACACCTCCAGGGTGGGCACTCCAAACCTCCCTGGGCAGCCCCTGCCAAGGCCTGAACACCCTTTCCAGCAAGAAATTCCTCCTGATGTCCAACCTGACCCTCCCCTGGCACAGCTGGAGGCCGTTCCCTCTCCTGCTGTCCCTTGTTCCCTGGGAGCAGAGCCCGACCCCCCCCGGCTCCCCCCTCCTGTCAGGGGGTTGCAGAGCCAGAAGGTCCCCCCTGAGCCTCCTTTTCTCCAGGCTGAGCCCCCCCAGCTCCCTCAGCCTCTCCTGCTGCTCCAGCCCCTTCCCCAGCTCCGTTCCCTTCCCTGCACACGCTCCAGCCCCTCAATGTCCTTCCTGAAGTGAGAAGCCCAGAACTGGACAAAAAATAATGAGATATGTTATGAACAAATATGCCAGATTTGTAATACCAGGTAATTAATGTCAAATGGGTGCACATTCATTAGGATAAACTAATCCTTATGACCTTCATTTCCTAATTCTTCACAGTCTAATCAGATATGCAACAAAACTTTAAGATCAATATGGAATTTAGCTCAAAGCACTGCAGAGGCAGGAGCAACATGCTGCCAAACTCAAGTTTGGGAACCACATCACCACACCAGTTTGAGTCTACTTCTAGTAGAAGTGGATAAGCAAGGAAAGAGAGAATTGCAGCCACCAATCCCAGAAAAGAAGACCTGACTCAGAACTTGGGGATCAGCAGGAGACAGAGCTAATGATGTGACATAGTAAATATGTTTCTCAGGTGGTAATGAAAGATTGTAGAGGCTTCAGGTACCTGAAGCTTGAAGGCCAAGGCAAAAATAATCTGAAGCGTGCTATTAACTGCATTGTCATAACCTGCTGGTCATCAGGACCAGTGTTTGTGGAGTGGATTTGAAAAAATGTGTGGTACTGAGACCAAATTATCATGAGCATTGTTTCCCCAGAACTGCACTGCAAGTAGTTACACTCTTTACTGCAGAGGCAATGCAAGCACAAAGACTGGAGCAGAAAACGCACAAAAGGTTTAAAATATTTACAACAGCAGTGCCATTTCTATATTATAATGATAATCAAGTTAATGCTGGATTTTGAATTTTAAAATGATGTTTTCAGGAGAAGTATTTATTAGCTATGGGAAATTAAAAGTGGTTATGAGCAAGTAAAAATTAAATAGAACATTGAAACTCACAAACAGCTACCAGTGACAAAAGTCCCAAACTCCTTCGTGGAAAACCAGAAAGGCAGTGGGATTCAGGAGACAAATGCTTCTGGTGAATTTGTCCATATTACTCCTTTAGATGATAAAAGGACACCTTGACTCTTGGTATGAATTTGTTTCTAAGCTTCCTTGTTCAGAGTATCAACAAGGTTGCTAATTTATAAAATTTTTGGTAAAAACTTGTATTGTGGTAAATTAGGACCACCTAATTCAATTGCAGCCCTTGTCTTATGGCACAAGGAATTCAAAATTACTCAATTCAATTCAGAAAGTACAGAAGGAACAAATACACAGAATATTTAAGTGCCTTCACTCAGATTTATGTGATGGAATGTTTGATCCCCTGGTCACACACCCAGCCCAGGCCCAGAGGAAGGAAGGACCCAACCCTGCCATGGTGCAGAGCTCCAGCCTGCCCTCGGTTCCTCCTGCCAGGCTGTGCCAGCACAGACACCCCACCATGCTCCAAGAAAAGCATAATTCAGATTTATGGGAAGACATTTCCTAACCAATATAATTGATTACCCACAGTGATGTGAACAGAACCTAATTTGTACTAATGAACTTGTGCACAATCCAGCACAGCACTGGATAACGTGGAGCCTGCAAATGCCAGGGCAGATGTCACGGATGGGGAAGATCAGCCTCCCGGGTGGCTCCGTGTCCTCTCGCTTTGGCTGCCTGCAGGGTTGAGAAGGTGGCATTTAACTCAGGAGACAGCTCTGATCTCCCATGACTGTTAGTTTGGTGCCACCACAGCCTGTGTTCTCTACCCAGACACCATCCCAGCCCAGTGATAGATGGAAATGCTTGTCTGCTCCAGCAAATTTTGATAAATGTAACATCAGATTAAAAATAGTATCACTGTACACAGAAAATCTAAGCAAGATTGAAGCCAATGCATCTCTGTGGGTCTGTTACAGAAGAAAAACAAGATTAAACGTCTTGAAATTTTAAAGCATTCAATCTCGGAGTTTGTGTGGAGACGAAACAGCACATAGACATTACACCAAGAAAAATGTACCTTAGTGGAAAAAATCAAACTGTGTATTGTTGAAAACCAAACTGTGTATTGTTAAAATTAGTCCATTTGTTTGCTTGTTTTTTAAAAAAAATTTTTACTTATTAGGACCAGTTATAAAATTAACAAGTTGTGGATTCTTTCATGCAAAACAGTAATCAGCATGAGGGCTAGCCATGAATTGCATACATTTGTAATAGAAATACTCCTTTGTATCCCATTTGTTAAAATTACAAAGCCTTTCCCTAAATGCCAGGATGTACTGTAAAAAGACAGAGAACTGCTCAAACCATAAAATTAAAAGCTGAAATTCAGTTTTATATGCCAGAATGCAAACTCAGGCTCCAATCAGTCACAGCCTGTAGCCCACACCAATATGGTTAATTTGGTGGGTTCATTACCAAACACATTTAACTTTCTAAACCAATTAGTTTTACAGAATACAGCCTGCACACATTCTTTTCTGTATATGCAATCAATCCTAGTGACAATTATACAAAGTAGGTTGTAAATAGATCTCCTGATTTTGCAGCCCTCACCAAATTATAGAACTGGAATGTAAAAGGAACAGGGTAGGTCTGGGTGGCAGATGAGGCATTGCTGTTAATGAAGAAAAGGCAAGTATTTAAATTGAGAAGGCATCTTGATGCCTTCTATGCAAGCTGAATAGGAGAACACAATAGGAAAATAAACCAGCTATCAGACAAGATAAATAGGAACACATCAACAGGGACTGTACAGAATTAGAATGGCACAGCAAGAGAAGCAAAGACTGTAGAAGAATATACTAAAATTTTTACTTTGCATTATAATGTCATTTTAAAAACAGATGGCAAAACGCCACTAGAACAGGAAGATGTCAGGAAATAATAGTGTCAGCAGCTATATAAAGAGCTAAAAGATGCTTCAGACTACCTTGTGTTTGTAAGGCTGCACTCGACAAAGTCTTAAAATAATTTCATCTATGCAAGCAGAATAAGCAAAGACACTGCAAACTCTTGCCTGGCCCACCAGTCACTTTTCAGAACAGAATCTGGGTTCAGCATCAACCCAGATTCAGAAAACCAGGAGAACATGTTTACTTTTAACGTGATGTAAAGAAGCAACATTGTCAATACATGCTTAGGGGTTGCTTATTAAATTTGTCATGACTAATTAGGAATTGATAGGAAGAGTGGAATAGTATCAGGAATAGAGACTGATTTGGGAAAACATGGTTTTAATGTGAAGACCAACACCAATGTTATCAGAAAATCCTTTATGATCTCTAATGTACTGAAAACAAACCCCGACACAGCTCTGGGAGCACATAAGGATCCAGAATACTTTATGAACGACCATTTATGGAGCACCATAAGTCTCCAAACATTAAAATGCCTTCCTTACATTCCTAGGTAAACTTCAAATGTTTATTTTGCAAGGAACAGCTCTTAGTGCCACACACAATGGAATTCACTCACATTAAATTGGGAGAAGGAAGGAACAAGACATGACAAACAAGGAAGGGAAAATGTGGCATTAAGCAGCTCTAACATGCTCAAGGAGTTCTGTTTATTTAGTTCCACTTGGTGGGATGACAGACTTTGAGGTAGGAAAGAGGTAAAAGATAGAGAAGGGACGGAGCTGCTAAAGCTCCTACCTGGCCTGTCAATTCTGCACAGCCAGATGCCAGGTTATCTGCAAAGGCTGATTCTGGAAAGCCTTGGGAATAAAGATGGATAATCTTCTCAATTCTGTGACCAGGGTATGACTCCAAGAAATCCTACACATCACTAGGACTTGTCAGACACACTCTCAGTACATACATTTTTGGTGTTCTGCTTATTCTTTGTAACTTTGTAAAATCAAGAGCTTATCCCAGACTTTCTTTGAAATACTAGTTCTGAGGCTTGAGCTGTCTTTAAAATTAACTATTATACAACAAATCTAAAAAAACCATTTTATATTAAGTTGCACATGCAGTAAGTCCTTCAGTTCTCAGCCTCCATTGCATTAATAGAGTTTTATAAATTCCAGCATGCCTTTCAGTGCCAGATGCACCAAAAATCAGTGTTATGGGCTCAGTGCAGGCTGGGGACACACAGCAAAGGCAACCCATGGCATCAGTCACAGATATCCAAAACCTGTCTGCTAGGAAAATAAACCAGCTGCATGACTGGTAAGCTCAGGAAAAAAAAAAACAGTCCAAAATTATAAGAAATTAAGTTTAGTTATTAATATTTTGCATTTGTATTCATTTAATGTACATAGTTATGTATTTGTATTTAAACCATGAATAAGCCCTTAATTCCCAGTTGTGTTCAGAAGGCTGGATACCTCAAACTGCAGGGGAATCTGCCAAAATGAAGGTTGCAATGGTATTTTGCAGACTTCAGCAAACATAGTTCAACTCTCTAACAACCATTTTCCATTTATAATATGGGGTATGTTAGATCATTTGGGTAATAAAACACAGATTGTTGACTGGATCAGTTATTTTAAGGATATAGCTCATGGAGAACCTATATTTCAATTTATTCCCCCAAAGGCTATAAAAGCAGCCATAAAGCAATCAGAAAGCAGGTAAAGAATGACTTTTATGGGAGGCTAAATGAATGATAATTAGGCAACAAACAGGAGGCATAAGTAGCTGGATATCTTTGTTTCCTTGTTTCATCAAGCCTTTAGGCTCAAAAATCCTGCTGACAATACTGAAGAGTTTGGGTAAGTAACTATTAGCAGTGACACATTGCCAAAGCCAGTATTGTTGTATTTTGGCAATTTAAACCAATCATTACATCCAAGAATGACTCATTAAGGCAATAAATACCAAGGAAGGGGATCAGGGAGGGAAGTTCCATCTACCACCACCATTCCCACATTTGAAATGAGAATTCACATTGTGTTGCAATAAAGAGAAATGAAGGTACAAAGAAATTGAAACCTTAGATATAAACACATCCCTTTTTCTGGTCACCTCTGTGACTCTCAGACTTGTATCTCTCAAAAACAGTTATAGATTTTTAAATGTATACTATCCCTTTAAAGAAAGTTTCCGTAGGAGGTTGCAAATAAGAACAGATGACATTTCCAACAGTCATAAAGGAGTTAAGTCACTCCAGTAGGTATTTGCAGTTCAGTCATGAGAGAATTCAGAGAGAGATTTAGACCCCTTGCACAAAAGCTGATCCAGCAGTAGCTGCACAATAATATTGTGGTCTAGCAGTGTGGAGTCCTCTCCTCATCTCTGTACTGAAGGTATTTATAGTGAATTCATGTTCATCTGCATGGAATGGGTTGGTAACAAGTCCCATTTGTTCCTGTATTAACACTCCTGAATTCCCTGGGGTCCCTCTCCCTCCAGCAGGGAGGAGGCAGCGGGATCTGACACGGCCCAAGTCAAAGGTGCAAGTGTGTTGTCCTGAGTTATCCATCCTTCTATATCCTCTGGACCTCCCTGTAACCCAGGGGCTCAGCTCCCCACTGTCTCAATTAGGATTAATCTAATGAATTCTTCTATGGGTAAAGGAAGGAACCCTCACATTTTTATATATTAATATATTTATTGTATTACACTATATTGCTTTTTTAATTCAAGATTTATTCTAAACTTCTGTAAACTGTTGCAATCAAACTACTGAGTTTGGCCACAGCTTTGAGTTAGATGCTACACATGCTGTTCTTTGGTTATGTTCTGCTCGACTCGATAGTTGCAAACTTCTGCCTCGGCTCTTTTGGAAGGATTCTTCCACTCAGCAGATAATCCCAGTTCTAGAGTTTCACTGCTGTCTTGGATGATTTTACCACAGCTAAGAGCCTTAAAGCCTAAAGTTATTTTTACTTTTAAAATAAAAATAAATTCATTATGGAATCCTTCCTTATTAGCTCTGTTTTTAGAAAGAGAGGTAAAAAAATTTAAGAGCTTTTTTAACAATCAAGGACACAAAGGTGAAAGACACAGAGACCTTTCATCTTGTAATTCAGCCAAAGTGTGGTACAATATATTTAAGGTGTTGCAGCTGGACATGGAAGGCATTTGAGGCAACAATGGCTTTTGAAAAAAGTAATTTGCTCTGTATTTCACAATATAATGAAGATATTTATTTGTGTTGATATCTTCAACACCACAGAACAGGTCTTGCACATAATTGCATCCAACTCCCTCTCACCTACTTTGTAAAAATGGGCAATAATCTCTCCTGGATGTGTGGATGGGTTTACTCTGCCCCTGAAATCTGTGAATCTGTATAAAACACACCAAATTAGAAATCCTTGCATTGCCACCATCGAGACACTGGGCAAATCAACTTTAAAGAACGTTTTGCTCAAGATTGGATTGACCTCTTCCTGCTCTGCCACCCAGTGAGACACTAAAGCACAGCTGGAGGGACTGAGGATGTGGTTTTCTCTACAAAAGAAAAAAGAATGTCCTGGTAGGACTGTCTTTCACTATTCAATACTGTTCACCAAGTCAGAAATTTGACAAAGCATGTACATGAAATTGTTTCATATTGGCATCTTTGGTGGACTGCCTGCTTACATGGAATTATATATTGCTAATAACCTCACTAAGCCCCTACAAAAACACAAACTTCACCTTTGTAGTGGGATTCCTTTGTACATTAACTTTATGAGTTACTGACACGTCATTTCAGAGCAGCCAGATTTGAAAACTTGTCAGCATCGGTGTTCTACAGTTCCTTACCTGGCTTCTGTGTCCCAGGTGGAAAACCAAAACAAAGTTTCTGTCTTCTTGTGTCACAAACAAGTTGTGTCAGCAAGTTTCATTCTCCTCGAAGGTTTTTTAATGCCACACAATTATCCCAGCTGAAGCATCCAAGTTCCCTTTCAAAGCTCCCCCCATACATCCTTGAAAAAAGGGTCTCATAAAAGTTACTCTGCCTTCTAACCTGGAGAGGTTTCTCTGTACAGACCCCACTTACTTTTCTTGAATGTCCACAAAAGCAAGAGGGACAACTTTCTCTAACTCTGCCCATAGTTATGTGCAATATTCTCATTTCTGAGAATTGCCACAGACCAATAAGTGTGAAAAGTAAATGAGTGGATTTATATTTTGCTAGAGGCAAACAGGTTTTCAAGGCACCCGGTGGCACAAGAACTGGAACTGGAACAGAGGAAACGAGTCTTCAGAAGTATCCAATGATAAAGGTTTAAAAAGAGTTTGTAATTTAGGAAAGTGTTGAGTAAGTCAAGGGTGGAATGCAGACCTTGGGACAGCCAAAAACTCAGGGGTCTAATTAAATCCATTTTACACCAAGGATTGGACCTCAGAATCACAGAAACCTTCTGAGCAAATAAAGTGATGATCAGAGAAGCAACACTTGAAATAAGGGAGGCAAGAGACAGGGAAGACACTGTCACCTCAGTGTCCAATTATTAACCTACACACAACAGAGTGACACCAAGAAACCTGGGAGAAAAGTCCTGATCAGTAGAGTAGCATTGGGAAAGACCCTGAGGGAATGAAAGAAGGACCTGTGTGAGGAAATCAGAGGGGAAGGACGGAATATAAACTGATACAATAGCACCGAAATCAGCAACATGAGATAGGTGATGATTTAAATAGTGATTCTTAGAAGGAAGAGGAGTGGAAAGTGCAGGGACATGTGGATATTTATCACCTCTCCTTCAATATCAATAAGAGAATTACAGCTCAGCTTCCCTTGCCTTTTACTGTTTTAGGGAACTTATTTTTCATTAAAACATGAAAAGGTAAGATGGAGCTGGAGGAAGGCTGTAGGCCTGGCATATAGTATTTAATCATCCCATCCTTTGACATTATTCAAACTTCATTATATCACTGTCTAATCTTGTCAGGTGTCAGTGTGTGTTACAGCTTCTTTTATCAAGAAAAGAATTGTTTAAGCCAACACTGCATGGAAAATTCATGAATTTATGCTGACTAGGCCAAAATGCTCCTAGGTGCTCCTTGCTTCCTCTTAATAACCCATGGTGCTGCATTAATGCAGCTTCAGCCTGCTGAGGCTTCCAGGATATCCCAGGAACAGACTGCAGTGCTCTCTCTTCACATTTGGTCTAATCCTCCTAAAATTATACAATTATTTCAGTGTCTCGAACTTCACTAATTGAACAGTTCCTATCCCTTGTTACATGTCTGTGGAACCTGCCCTGAAGGACAGGGAGTTCCCAAGAGGTTTCCCATGGAGATGTGCTTTTGGATTCAGTGCTTCTGGATAATCTTTGCCCCAAAGCTCATTGGCCACTTTGCACACAGGTACCACACGATGGGGTGGGGGAGTCCCCAGCCCTGGGGGTGTCCCAGGAAGGCCTGATCCAAAAGGTGACTTACTCTCCTTAGCAATCTAGTTTTATCATCTGTGTCTGAGTTGCTTTGCACTATATCCATACTTATGACATCTATTCCCATTAAAGTCAGACCTACTTGATCTTCTCTAGACAAAGTTCTGACCAGTGTGGTACAACTTTGAGGCTAAGCTTGCTATGATCAGCAGGGTGACCTAAGACACCATGCCAAAGCACCTTACAGTGACAAGTCTTCTGATATATTGGATAAAATAAATAAAATTCACCTTGTTTCCACTCCTATAAGCAAACCATTGATGATCCATGTTAAAATAAGTGTCTAAGAGGCCTCAAAGCCTATTCAATCAGAGCTGAATATTTCAAATTGAGCAACAAAGTCAATCCATCTATTTTCATCATTAGAAGTGTTTCTGAGAAAGGGTCTTTTAAGTTTTTTAATTGTAACACCAGGCTATTTACCAGTTTTTTGTTTTTTCTTTACTTTGCTTATACTCCACCTAATGCTAAAGAAACAGGGGAGTGAAAACTCTCGATGAGTTTAATTTGCACACAATATTTTCATGGTGTTATCCTGGATGAATTCAGCATTCAAACAAAAGTAGGAGAGCCCATGCACTCATGCAGTAAGGCAATCACTTTTGAGTAGCTCCCTGCTATCCAAAATACAGTAATTCCCAAGCTGAGTTTTTAATCTGCTGTCCATCACCTGTGCTGTTGAGGTTTTAACGTGTCAGAAGAGACTGTGATAGATAATCACTGACCTGGAGCCCGTTCCCTCCCCAGCCCTTTATAAATCAGGGCTGATAATAAGGACTGAAACATTTAGAAACACACAGATTATGGTATTGATCCTCCTCTCACACTGGATCACAAGCGTCTCCCTCTTCCACTGAGATAATATTTCAATTTAAAAAGCACTTAAATCCACTTTTATCTGTCCCTTTGGTGACTTCCCTGAAAGGCCAGAAAGAGGAAAAAAGCCCTGTTATTTCAATAATACACAGGAATATTTCTTTTTCCAAACATTTCCTTTGAATGCGACTCCTTTATGCAAAAAAATCAGTGAACACCAAGTCAACTCAACACAACAGTAAAATCGCTGCAGTGCACACCTAAAATATCAGAAATTGCTAATTATGTCAGTTCTTTCCAACTTTTTTCTAGAGTTCTTCCTCTTTCAAGAGACCCTGTCTGTATATTGGAAAGTAAAACACCTGCATTTTTCTGACAAAAAACTTACCAAAAATATGTGCGTGTATATGTTAGGATAACATAAGTACCTAACACCTGAAATTAGGCCAGATTAGCAAAAAATGGCTTGAAGAACTCTATTAAAATTCAGAATTATAGGTAAAAGAAATAATAATTTAATGAGCCTAACTAGTATTTACCAGTGATTCCTAAGACAAGACAATTGAAGTACTGACTACAATGGGAAATTTATTGATTAAGATATCAATTATATTATAATACAATAGATTATATTTTATTTTATTATATATATTATTATTATGGTTTTGCTATGTAAATTCATTGTGTTATACAACAAACTTAAACAGGACCTACCAGAACCATCAAAGGCTAGTTAAAAAAATTATATTTTTGTACACGATGTCAAATGGTAAAGTATGAATAACAACAAAAAAGAAATACATAAAAAAAAGATATACTGAAAAGTCAACATTGCTTTATAAAGAATAAAAGGGAAGATATCAGTGAGATATTGAAGAACCTGTACTAGGATTTTTGCTGTTCAATATATTCACAAGTGATCAGAAAAGGAGTATATGAGAGAAAATATAAATTATATTAAAATATATACATTTATATATATTATAAATACATATGAATATATTAAAATATATAATATATTAAATTCTTTAAATTTTAGGGTATCTTTTTTAAAAATTATGTTTATGACTATCTGCTCACTGAAGATCTACAGGAAGAAATATGAAATTGTAATATCATGGCAGGTGAAAATTAATGTAGACAAACACAGTCCAGTTGCTTTGTGAACTACTAATTTTGCATAAAGAGAACAGGACCTTAACACATTTTAGAAAAGAGAATTAAGAGTCATCATCTCCCCATCTTATTATCTGTCAATATATCTTGTATTAGGAATTTAAGAAAGAAATAGGTAATAGAACACAAAGCATTAGCCTTTTAAGCATTGTGTACCCACGTCTCAAATCCTCTGGTCCTCCCCACTCAGAAAATTACAGTGTCTGCCAGAGCAGAGCACAGGAGGAGAAAGAACTAAGGACTAGATGAGAGGAAGGGAATGGATTTCACAGAAAGCAAACTACTCACAGTAATTTTCAAAAATAAGTGGCTGAGAAGAAATATGATGGAGGTTATAAAACCACGAGTAGCACAGAGACAGTGAATAGGCAATGATTTTTCATTATTTGCCATTATTCAAGGCATAAGTGGGATAAAATGAAATTATGAACTTGCAGTTCAAAACAAGCAAGAAGAAGGACTTTTTCCTCACAACTCATAATTAAATCATACAGCTCATTACCCTGGCACGACACTTCTGCCAAGAGGATAAATTTTTTCTGAAGGAATTAGGTAAATTCCTGGAGGGAATGTCCACCCTCAAAGCACTAGAGGCAACTGCTCCATCGGTGACTGAAGCTGAGAGAACGGAGTGAAGGAGGCCCAAGGTGCAGCAGATGACAGACCCCACATCCTCTCACCTGCTGGTGCCCACACTGGGACAGGACCGGGGTTAACCCATTGATGCAGGACTTGTGTTGTCCCTGAGTAACCCTATAATCACATAACACCCTCAAGTCTCTTAGAAAAAGTAGGAGAGGGAAGTAAGTGAGCCTTTTAGTGATAGTGATATAACTAATGTCTAAGGTTCTTAGATTGTCCTCCACACAGAGAAAATATGATTTTTGCTCAGTTATACCACCTTTCCAAAAATCACAGTGCCACCAACGCACCAGCATGTAGAAATTTTATCAACAGGTTCAAGATTACTTTAATTTCACAAGCAGTTTGAGATGCAACCTACAACATTCTCAAGGCTAAATTAAAGGGATAATGGGATGTTTGTGGTGACCTGAATGAAACGCTTTGTAAAAACTAAAAAGGGGATGCAAAGTTATGAAAAATCCCCACATGAAACGTCATGTTCCTTAGCATAAAAGGTTACGTTTTCACTGATTTTTCAGTGAAAAAATCATCTGGCAAAACTGAAAAACCTCTTGATTGGTAGAAATTCATTAATACTTGAGCAATAAACACTTGAATACTTTGACTATTGAGATTCCTGGGCCTCCACCCTCCATCAAGGCAAAATACAGTTCATTGATGATTGTTACCACCTTAGGTTTCAGAGGTGATTCTCCCCCAGAGATTCCCTCCTCTTGCAGGGGAACTGTTCCTGTTCTGGTCCAGAACACAGCAATGGCCCGTCTGATATAACACAAGATTCTCCAAGAACCTGCTGTAGTCACAGACAGGAAGCCTTCACTGCAGAGCCACCAATCTCAGGACAAATCCAGCTCAGGATGGACGTGAGAGATCTGTAACCAACAGTATCCCCTCTGTTTGAGCTCCTGCTGCCACTGCTGCCCTGACAATGCTCCTCCCAAACATCAGCTGCAGGGGTGCTGTGGGTCTCGTGCTGCCCTGCTCAGTCACAAGTGTGTCAAACACAAGGCAAGGCTGCCTTGGGCTGTCACCTCCTGCATTTGAGCAGAAGAGGCAAAGGAAACGTGGTAGGAAACAAAAACAAAAAGTGTTTTTTTTCCACAAGGTCTCTGTAGCCCCTCTCCTTCAGAGGTTTTTGTTCTGATGACCCATTTATCGATAGCGAATCTTGAGAGATCAGGAAATGTAGATTAACTCTGGGAATTGTCTGCCTCAGATTTCTTGCTCTGTTTTCTCCTCCTTTCCCCCCCGTTTTTAGTCAACTACTTTGCTGTTTCTGTCAATGACAAAAAGATTAAAGTAAACTGGAGTGCCTACTTTCCAAAATCACTTTGATTCAAGAGGACAGTAAGTACTCCCAGAAAGAGAAATCTACCAGATTGATTAATTAATGACCTTATTCATTAACTGATTGTTGCAACAAAAAAAAAAAGGATTTATACTGTCATTATGTAGTAACATTCCCTGCAGTTGGCCTGCTGTCAAGGAAACCCTTCAAGATTAAGAAAATAAGTATAAAATATAGTTAACACCCACTCAAGAATAAAACTCAGATTAATTAAAAAACCCAACAATACTATCACTGTTCTCAATACACTCTTTAATTCTATAGTATCTAAGATTCTAAAAACACCCTTCGGTTGCTTTGTTGCTTCTCATGTTAGCTCAGCACTGGCAATATATTAAATTCATACATGGTAAATTCAACACGGGGTATTAAGAAAAGTGTAGAGGAAGTATAACTGGGCATTCCAGAAGTTTCAGTTGTGCTTTTCTGATCAAACAATGCAGCATCAAACAAATCATTAACACTTAAAACATAGCTACCTCAAAAAGCATAATTTGGCAATCTTTAATGAATTCACCTCAATTAGCCTTTCGTTAAATAGCTCATTAAAAATGATTTGAATGTTGCTCCAGAAGAAATCCTTCTTCAGCTGTTCTGATGGAATAGGAAGTCAATGAAGGGGAGGTTAATTACACATTTTGGAACAGACTGAAATTGATACTTCTTACAGGGGAAAGAGTCCACACCTTGTTATGGCATCCAGTCTAAGATAAACTGAACATGCCACGAACACTGGAAATCTGCTCAGAAGGAAAACAGCACAACCAACTAATCCATCCTGAATATGTGCCAGCTGCCTGCAAAACAGCTGAACACCAACTCCATCCCAGCCTGGGCTTTGAGAAAACCAATTGTTCTCTTTTCAGTGGAAAACATCACCTTAAAAATACACACACACACACACAGAGGCACGAGACATTTAAAAGAGCAAACACACATTCAAGGGCCCTTGAAAAACGTTGAAAGACACGGAAGGTGATTTAAGTGCAGAAGTGGTGTTACAATGCCATTGTGGCTTAGGGATATGGAGAAGGGCAGTTTAGTGACAGGTACAGTGTTTTTTTATTAAACTAATTGATCAGATCAGTGGAAAAAATCCCCTAATTGCCTACCTGTTACTTCAGGTGATCTAACAAAAGATTTTATTCTTCTATGACCTTCACTTCAAATACAGCTCAAGGCTTTACACTGGTTCAGGTCAAGTTAACTTGAAAACTTTGCTGAGCTTTAAGTGGAACAGCATCAAGACCAAGAGAGAGGAACACAGAAGAATAGGGCCAGGCTGGAGGCAGCAAAGTACAAAATCAAAATATACCTTTGTATCCTGCTTTAATAAGTGCACAGTGTGGAAGCACTTTTTCCTTTCCTTTTTTTCTTTTGCCTCACTGAGAAGGAAACTAATGCAGGGACAAGATTATGTCATGTTGGCATGGCCTTGTGTTCAGTGATGTTTTGTTGCATTACCTAGAAGAGGTCACTGAGCAGTTGGACTTGAATTGTCTAAACCTAAGCCACATTCTGTCATTCACGTATGTTGCAAAGTGTGCAGAGCCAACAAAATCGTTCTCCATCCATGGGAAAAGAGCTTGGGAGCAGTTTTTGCCCATAAGCTCCTGCACATGGCTTTAGGCAGGGTCTTTACCTCCCACTGCACTGCTGCTCCTGCAGAAAGGTCAGGAAGAGACCAGCCCCAAAACAAGAGCTGACAGCAATCCAAACTCTTTGTGTGCACAAAGCAGCAGCATTATTAGCATAGAAATCCAATACACTGCAAGAGTAAACACTAATAATACTGCTGCAAATATTAATAATTTAAATCCAATAAAACAAGCCCCTCACAAATGCACACATACACTATGAACAGCACTAATTCAGCTGAGTCTAGGAATGGGTTTTTGAATTATTTTGTTTTGTTCCATCAATGATTAATACACATGGATAGACACTTAACAACATATTCATATGGAAATAAGTGGGGATATTCCAGGCCTTGGAGGAGATCGATAACTTTTAACAATATGTGCACTTTCTTCTCGTGTAGAAGAGCCCACCAGGGCTCTCCGAGACTGGAGAAACAGATGTATCAGAGCAACTATCAAAGGCCATTAAGCACAAACACATCACCTCTGACTGGGAAAATCCACAGATCCCAGCAGGCTCACAGAGGAGCTGAGGAAGTACCAGTGCAATGCCCTCACTCTACTCCCCACAACTCTCCTGGTCACTGGTTTGACACAGCCTGGTGGTCTCATGTGCTGTTTGGAACAGAAACGAGTGCTAAAAACTGTGTGTGAGCAGAGACAAATACAAATAATCCCTGAGCCCAGGGACAGGACCCAGGGAATGGCTGGAGCTGCGTCAGGGCAGGCTCAGGTTGGATCTCAGCCAAAGGTTCTTCCCCCAGAGGCTGGTTGGGCACTGCCCAGGCTCCCCAGGGCAGTGGGCACAGCCCTAAGGCTGCCAGAGCTCCAGGAGGGTTTGGATGATGCTCTGGGGGACAGGGGGTGACTCTTGGGGCTGGGCCTGTGCAGGGCTGAGGGTTGGACTGGATGATCCTTGTGGGTCCCTTCCCAGCACATTCTGTGATTCTGGGATCGTTTCAAGGTCAGTGCTACACAGCAGACTAACCCACTCTTCATACTTCCTGCATCCCCAGGAAACATTCCCAGAACTCCAGCTCAGGGCCTGAGCAGGACTGTCTCCATTCCACACTCTTTCCATGAAAGACACTCACACACGTGGTTCCCACCATTTCATTCCACAGAGTGAGCAAAAAAGCCTTCAAGGGAGTACATTCCTCCTCTTCTTCGAGGCCAAGATTGGCACAAACAATATAGCCAACTGCTCCCAAAATTCACCTTCCCTCCTCTCTCCTCCCTGCCACTGCTTTCAGGAAACACCCAGGAACATGCACAGGTGCCCACAGGCAGCATCATTTGGACATTTTCCTCTTTTAAAAGACCTTCATGTAGAAAAGTCAACAAGTTACACTGGAAATAGGAAAAAAGCTTATTGTTAATATTAGAAAATTACCTACACAGGCTTGACAGAATAGTATGTAAAGCTCAGAAGAGAATTCAGTGCTTGATCAGGAGGTGGAGCTCAGTCAGACAGAGCCATGGATTTCTTTACCTTCTGCTCACTTCACAAACGACTCAAATTTCATCAGCAATGAATCACCTTATGAAAAGTAAGGAGAAACACAGGCCAGCCCAACTGACATAATGAATAATGCCTTTCCCAGTAATAACACCTTTAGATTACACCCTGCCCTTCTCTGAGTGCACCTCAAATGGAGGGGGCAGCTCCACGACTGAACGAGATCACCACTGACCACTGTGAACATCTTCAAACTGTGTACATGCTTAATTAGGCATTTTAATTCATGTTTCACCCTCCTTGCAATGCTGAAGAGCTGCAGTCAGCTGTGCTGATGGTAAACTCATGCTGAGGGGCTTTTTAACACCTCCTGCCCCCCAAATCCACACTCACAACTAAAGGCTAAAGAGAGTAGGGAAAAATTTAAAGTAGAAATCACAGTCTGAAACATAAAGACAAAAAGCAAAAGGATATTCTTGACTCTTCTATGCCATAGAACAATATACAGTAATCTTATTTTGCAGCCTTAACAGTGAATGAGCAAGATGACAATCAAAATATCTGATAAAACAGGAGAGGCAGAGATCAATAACCAGACACTGCAAGAGAATCTATATTAACCTTAAGAACTGAGACAAAACCTCAATCTACAGCTCTTCAAACATGAATCTACAGAGAAAAATAGGCAGAAAACACAGCAAGTTTCAGTACCCTTAAATCCAACACATCTTTCGTTTTCAGAATTCAGTACAATATTTATGGTTTGAAAATATTTTAAATTTTAAATCTATGAATTAATTTTATCACATTCTCTTTTCACTGAATGCACTCAGTGGACACATCTGCTGTGCTATTTACATGGAGCAACCATTTGATTCCACACTTTCCCCCAAAATAACTTTTTCTGTCCGAGTTTTGTTTATTTTGGATACTTTAAGTCTGCACTCAGGTGTTTTACATCCTGAACAGAAACAGTAACTTCTGCAAGGGAAAATGTTTTGGTGACTGCATTTCACTTCACCCTGTCTTCTGGGCATGATCCCATGCCCAGAAGAGAAGCTGGTATGGGGGGAGTGGTGTTTGGAATGGGAGGATCCAGGATGGACCTGGATTGGAGCAACCTGGGCTAGTGGGAGGTGTCCCTGCCCATGGCAGGAAGTGGGATTGGATGGTCTTTAAGGTCGCTTCCAAGCCAAACCATTCTGGGATTCCATGATTGTGTCTGTAAGGATAGAAAGAGCAGACAGAAAAATATGGGAAAATGGTTTCAGGGCAGGGCGGAATTCAGAAGCCACGACACACTGTGGGGGCACATGCTCTGGGGCAGAATTGCTGCTCCTATTGTAATGTCCCCTCTGCCTCCTCTTCCTAGTGCCTGAAATGCAGAAAAAAACCCCTAAACTGGATGTATTTTCTTTATGTGGCTCCATGATTGCGTTCCCAGATTAACAAACAGCCTTTGCAGTGCGAACTGAGGCAGGGCTGGGACACTCCCTGCTTTGCAAACCAGCTCTGCCTCCAAGGAAAAGTTAACAAGGAGCAGCAGACAGTCTAAGCAGGAGCTGTGCTAGTCATTAAGGAGGGAGCAGTTTAGGAGGAGATGGATAACTGGACTGGGAGCCCAGGAAAGGTTACGGATCTCCTGCGCTTTCCTGTAATATACTGCACGTGCAACTGGAGATGTGACCTTGGTGACACAAGGTGTGATTTGATGGATGGAGAGGAACACCCCAGGACTGTGCTCCATGCTTGTAAGTCTCCCATTATGGAAGAAATTGTGCATAATCTTCCCATTATCACCACTTTTCTCTAGTAAAACAACCACCTCCTTCCATTTATGTCTGTGAAGGGCAGGATCGAAGGAGTCCAGGCTTCATTATTCCAATGATAGTTTAAAAATATCTTCAGAAATTTTATATGTACTTCTAGGATAGGGGACTTTCCAAAAGGCAGACAAAAGTGAGCTGAATTCCTCTGAGCAACCATAAGGAATCAATACAGTGACTTGTGCAATTTCTTCAGCCATTTTGGAACCAAATCCAAATTGTGTCTCCACCAGTGGCAGCTCTGAGGTGATGCTGGACAGTGATTAACTTTTCTTTTCATTCTCATCTTTCATGTTACATATGTACACCCCCTGAAAATACATAGCAGTGCATACATACAAACCACTGAAAATAAAGAACAGAAATTCAAGCATTTTGGGCTGAATTTATTGGTAGAAATGCTGAAGTCTCCTGATAATATCTTATTTTCTAGGCATATTTTTATAAAGGATTTTTTTCTTTTGCTTTTCATCTTCACATAATCCAGAAGAAAGATGGAGAAGCATCCAAAGATCATGGTTCCTGATGATCCAAATTAAATGGGACCCATGTAATCTGATACATAAAGTTGTCTCCTAGCAAGTATTATTGGAGTTTCATTGGCACCAGTGGAGGTTTGTTCCTTGTATTTGAGCTCAGAAGTTGGTCACACGTTTTTTTCAGAGCAGTGCAACTAAGCCTGTTTTTATGAAGTTTCTATACGTGAGGCAGTTGCCAATTTCTGAGGCAAAAAAAATCAATACAGTATGGAACAAATGGAGACTTGCACATTCTTATTGAGGTTTTACACCTCTCCTCTTTTCTACTTCTTTTGAAATTGCTCTCACTTGCATCATAATATCCTTCATGACACAAAAAAATTATATTCTTTTTCCCCAAAGTTCTGTTTAGTAGTAAACACCTCCAACAGCTCCTCAGTTTTGAAGAGAACAGTGTCTAACTGACACATCTTGGTTAAAATATGTCATGATCAAAGATTAAGTCCTCACCACGAAAAAAGCAGTTCTTTGTAAGATACTTAAGAGGATAAAACTTTTTGTGTGACAGATGTCACAATAAAACAGAGTAAAACTGTAGAATCCAGAAAAATATAACAGTATTTTATTCTTCCAGTCGCTGAGGGGGAGGAAAGGGAAATAACTTATACACATTTATCTTGACACATCAGTTTTGGTGCACACAACGCTTTAAGCACTCGAAATTTAAAAAAAATCTTATCAGGTCTGTATCAAATGGATTTGTCAATGCTTGGTTGAGTTATATTACAAATTACTGTTGCATATTAACACGTCTCTTGAGATTCACTTGTGTAACTGGAAGCCTCAAGGAGGGAAATATTTTACTCTCAGCATCATTCAGCTCCTGGTGTAACAGTGCTACTGCCACACTTCCCCATCCCCAACTTTCACTGGCTAACACTGCATTGTTGTCATTTTTTGGGTCAGCACAGTAAGGCTGCTGAGACTCAAACCAAGTGAGATGGTACCCAGCATGCTCTGGGCACATCCTTGAAGGATTCTCTGTTCTTTGCCCCCTTCCATGACTCATTTCCATTTTCTATCCTCCCCTTCTCTTGCCTCCAGCAGGGTTGGATGATCAGGGATGCAAGAGGTGTAACAGTTGGGCCAAACACCTTCTGTATTTCAAAATCTGTCTTAAAAGAATATTGGACGCAGTGAATGGAAAGACTGAAACAAAAGGTGTGTTCAGCAGGAGCCAAGGTGGCATCAAACCACTGCACAGACCAGGCACCCCGACAGCCTCAGCTCCTCAGCTCCACTGTCGGGAAATGCAAGGGAAAGCTTCAGACAGAAACTTGATTTCTAATGCACAGAACTCTACTTACACAAATATTACCAAAGTCCACAGAGCTTAGGACCATGCTTAGGCTCACAGGACCACAGCAAGGGACAGAGTCTGACCCTAACCCTGGAAACCTAACCCAAGATAAAACAATTTATCATGTTTCCACTATGGAATTAGAGAAATTTTCATTCATGGCACTGTGTGCAAGCAAGGAAAATATTTAATATTGACTCCTAAACTATGTATTGCAAACCCTCTTGTTTATATGTCATTTTTAGATTAGGGGAAAAAATCAAGTAATAGCAACAAAAGCATATAATTTCAGTGCAATACACTGACAACACTTGTGCCTTCCCTTTTAAAGCTTAGCTACTCCTTTGCCTATCATTTAGTTTTGCAGAATAAATTATTATAGTATTTTTAGCTCTCCTGCAATAGAACCACTGGCCTTCCCTTTGTTTTGCAGAAAGGTGCAAGATGCTCTTCCATCAGACAAAACATACCCCAAAGCTTTCTCCTACACATAATATCATGAAAGTGTGGCACCCTAAGAATATTCAATAGATCTCTCACCACACAACCCCTGACAACAAAATGCTCTTACTCTGAACACCAAAAGTTAACAAAATATTAAGGTTTTTTGCCTTTATAGCAGCAGAGGTGCCAGAGGGAGAAGAAATACATGGATTTACACACACAAACCACCAGCTACACAATGGAAGGAAAAAACCTCCTAAGAAGGCCATCCCCATCTCACCCCAACCCTAATCCCCAACCCCAGGCACTCCTGGAGCCAACACTTGCATGAAGGCTTTTTACAGACAGCCCACAGCCTCTTCGACTCCTTGAAATAAAAACGACCTGGCACACATCTGCAGTTTCTACATTCAGCTCACAGCAAACCAGACAGATGCAAAAAGGATCTTTCCTCAGGAAAATTCAAGGAAAACCTGCTCATTCACAAAAAACCAGCATATTTTTTACCCTCTGCCTGGCATATGCATAAAGTGGACAACTGAACAACTCTTCACCAAAGGAGTTTTTCCTTTAGAGTCAGAGGAAACACTTAAAGCAATTTATTGCACGAAGGCACACAGGACCAAGGGACAGTGTCTGAGCCTAGCCCTTCACATCTAACCCAAGATAATGTGGTTTATCATATTTTCACTAGAGAATTAGAGAAATTTCCATTCATGGAATGTGCATAATTTTATTTTTACTTTTGTGTTTCCTGTTCTAAACACAAGGTGACTTTTTCATCCACTGAGTGGTACCTTTCCTGTCTGTTTTCAGCAGCCATGTGTGTGCAGAAGGATTTCAGGAGAATTGCTTACAGAACCAGGGACAAGAGAGGGTGTTTGTGATTAGGGGAGCTCAGCAGGGATCCCATGACAGGGATTTCAGGCTGCTCCACTGGAGTATAATGAGTCTGCAGTGGGGGGTGCATCCTACAACAGCACAACCACCTTAAACTGGAGATCTCTGACACATCCACAAGAGAAGGCTGAGTGCAACAGGAGACTCCCAGTGACCAAAAAAGATGCATTAGTTAGTTGGGAATGTCATGAGGAACAGTGCAGAACCAGAGCTCAGACCTCACCCAATTTGCACTTTCTGTAATAATAAAAAGTATCCTTTGAGGGACAGCTCTACCAGAAATCCTAACATGCTAAAACAGATCTGTAGAAAGTACCAAATCTGGGTGTATGCTTTAAAGCACACACCTCAAAAGAAGGACAGAGAGGGTGTTCATTTTCAACTCTATTGACTGCAGCTTTTTTCCCTCTCACTATGATCAATTGTGTTTATCTCTCAATCCTATTCCATGAACACGAAGAGTGAACTTGTCAGGGACAGGGAATTCAAGAGCACAAATAGCTGTTGTTTTCCTATGAGACACCCAAAAATCATGTCATCCACAGATGGGCAACATGCAAAGAGATCCAGTCTGATCTGGCAAAAAACCAGCTCTACTGAAATTCGAGCATCAGTTACAGTACAAGTATTAAAGACACAACACCTCTAAATCATCCCCAAAAACCTGCTTGTATTTCTCTACAGTTTAGGACAGGAAAAGAAAGATTTGCCTGTTAAATTGAAGGGCAAATTTTTAAGTCAGAACTTAACAAAAAGAATCACTTTGCTCCTGCAAAAATTCTTGAAATCGTTTTGAAAGACTGCCTGCCTTTAAAAACCCCTCAAACCCCCCCCCCCCAACTAAACCCCTTTTGTCTCAGTACACAAGTCACCTTTTGAATATAAAAGAAGCCTTTTCCATTTTTCATCAGCTTTTTTTCCAATCTCTCATTGAGAACTTTCCTGTTCTTTGAATGCCTTGAAACACAGCTTTGGTCAACTTCTCCTTTGCAGTGATTTACACGTATTTCATTTCCTGAGGTACATTTTTCCTGCTGCTCATCTGAGGGGAGGCAAGGCAGACACACAATAGTTTCTCTCTTTTCAAATATTGCAGTGATTAACTGAAGGATTAAATTTCTGCTTCTGTAACGATTTCATTTTAAAAATCTATTTGTGTCTTCAGCCCCCAGTGCTTAGGAAATGGTTTTCCTTGCTAGGATGTGAAAAGAGAGCATTGACAACCCACTTTATTAATATTAACAGGGCACGTGCACAGTGGTTGCATTCCTCAGCTACAGCTAAACTGCATTTCTCATGGAATTCTATGGATCAGAACATTAAAAATAACCAACACTCTGGTCTTTTAACTTTGGCCAGTGTGGAGCAGGCTCCAAGCTCCCAGCCTTTGCCAAGTTTGTCTCACAAACTGGCCCAGGACAGACTCAAGAATTATTCCACTACAAGGGTAATATTTCAAATAATAAGGCAAAACACCCCTTGGCCCAATGCATTTGAGAAGGGTGTGGAAGGGCCTTCAGCAGCACCACAAGCCCATCAGAGCCTTTGTCTGCAACACCTTTTTTCAGTAAAATAATTTCCATTTAAAAAAAGGAAAGCATCTTCATAAAATTAACTAAAGTCATAAAACTCTTACTTATCCAGTAACATGGATTTCCACATTTTTCTTTTAACACCACCAGTTTTCCAAATAAGGCCAAACATTCCTTTCCATTCCTCAACACAGGCTGTTCCACCTCCTCTCCCATGCAATGGAAAAGCACCCATATATCTCCTAGAAAATTTCACAGGAAAATACGGGTCAGAGAAATTATAGTTTCTAACACTTTCTAGCAGTCCATGCAAGAAAATGTAAGAGATCTCTCTCAAATCTGAGACAACCTCATGTCAATCAGGATGTTTTCCTTGAGATCCAAAGTACTCAAATTTACATTCGTAGGCAGGACCACAATTCTGCCTTGAAATATAATTGCCAGCATTCAAAATTAGACTCACTGTTACTATGAAAGTAACAATTACAAGAACTAATTCATTTATTTTAATAATTCATAATGAAACACAGTTGTGGTTTAATAAACAAGGCACTTTTTGAACCAGTGCACTCTTCCCTTCCTGACAGACTCTCACGCCATTATGGCAGAGACAATCCTGTTCACCCAGATACTGGAGTTAGAGATAAGTCAGATAAAGCAACCAATAGACAGAAAAAACATCCTTTTCTGCATAGCATGTGTACAAACTTATTTATGGTATAAATAAATAAAAATCGGAACACGATCTCAGAGAATTATAGATCTACATAAAATATGCAATGTGAAACAACAAAGGTGAACCCACATGTAATAAGCCTTGGATATCTTTTCACAAAACAGCTGATAAACATCATCCTCTCCTTCCCTCCCAAAAAAACATTAAGCTCAAAGTGAGTAAAATATTTGTGATACTTGGTGGTTTGATTGAAGTCTCCCGGAAGGTTCTCCTGTGTCTCCTCTGATTCCTGCACTTTGCATCCAGCACAACAACAAAATAATTTCTGTTATTTCAGCTGGTAATGATTTAACAGCCTTGGTGTAAATTCTGAGAAAACTGAGAAACAATTCTTTCCTTTAGCATGCCACAGTTGTCAATATTTTTATATTTATCAATGTCTCTATTGTATGTAGTAATAAATAATGATAGTTAAAACAATAGATAATGACCAAAATAAGCTTGAGTAAATAAGAATCCAGAATAGTTTTTATTATTAATACCTAAGATATAAGCCCAATCATATTACCTAAAAAAAAAGTTACTAATTTGGGCCAAATCCAATAGAAATCATCTCAGAGCTCTTTGGCTCTGGAAACAGAAGAGCTGGCTCAAAGCAGGGTCATTTCATTCTGAGGAAGGGCCACGTTTGCAAATACAAGGTGACACCCATGAAGGGACAACGTTCACAGAAATTCCAATTCCCTGCCTGTCAATGCCAGATCCCAAACATAACAAGGAACAATTATATTGTTCATCCCTACGAAATACAGAAAACTGAGGATCATTTTACATGTTTCTAAGTTTAGATTAATAACCTAAAATATTTCGTATTTTTTGCACTCTCTTCAGTTCTATTTTCCCCACTTAACCAAGTCACTAAAAAGTTTCAGTTACAGCCATTAAATATATTAACACAAAAAATATATAAACACTTCTGGTCCCCCAAGGTAAAGACTCCCAAACTCTCTCTTTGGAGCACACAGCTGTGGCTCTGGGGTGAACATCAGCTCTAATGTTGTCTTACCTCCAAACTACAAAATCCAAGGAAAACAAAGTATAACGTCATTTTAAAAAAAGAACTATTATAGCTAAATAACCCACAGAGACAGGAGAAAATGCAGTACATTCTCTGTCAAGTAATTTGGGATTTGAAAGGGAGTGTTGACATAACTCCTATGACAGTGTTATCTCCAGGTTTTTGAAATAGAACTTGAGAGATACATTAAAACTTTTTGCTGTGATAGCAAAAGAGAAGGGCACCAGATCTTATCACCTACTTCACAATCCACAAATATTCTAATTGCTGGTTCTATATTTTCATTTATCTTTCATTTATCATCTACTGGTCACAGTAGAAATAGCCCAGAAAAAATTGTTTCCAAATAAATTCTCCGGCAAGAAAAAAAAACTAACCAACCCATCCACCCTACTGCTAGAAAAGGCTCTATTTTGGAAATCAATTATGATCTCACCCATCCATAGAAACAGACCTTGAACTATCAGTGGTAGGAAGTCCTACATTATGGGAAAAAACATCTTCTAATTTTGAATGAATTCAGTAGCTGTGCTTTAAGATTTAAACAAAGAATGGCTAATGATTTAAATCCTTGAGCAACTTTTAAATACTCTGATTTAGTTATGAGGCCACAGCCTAGGAACATTAAAAAAAATGCATCACAGATTTGAGATTTAGTCTCACTCAAAGTGAAAAATAATGTGTAAACACACCCCCACAATGGGAGCCAAAAAAACGTGCATGCAGGAAGTTTGAAAGGCATGAAGAGTCGTTTCTGCTAAAATAGAGCCTGCAGCGTTTCATACAACTTCAGCTCCATACTTCTGATAGAAATAATTTGCAACCAAGTAAAAGCAGGACAGAAAAGTTGCACAAAAAATAATCAGCAAACTATTATTCAGAGAGATCAGAGCATGTAAGATAAAATACCTTTGTAGTTTTAAGTATTATTAATAAAGTATGACTACAAAATAAAAGCAATGACTAAAGGAACACTAAAATGAAGGAGAACATGTTGGATGTCCAATGAATGGATGTCTGCTTCCTGTCCCTGGAAGTGCCCAAGGCCAGGTTGGACGGGGTTTGGAGTAACCTGGGCTGGTGGAAGGTGTCCCTGCCCATGGCAGGGGTGGCACTGGATGGGCTTTAAGGTCCTTCCAACCCAAACCATGGTGTGACTCCACCAGGCTCCACGGTAAGTGCAGCAGTTCTCCAGTGTGGGGTGAGGGGCACTTGGGCTGTTGGAGAATTTCAACCCTGTGGAGCAGCAGGTGACAGAGATGCAGGAGCTCTGCCACAGGATCTGCACCCAGGCTTTGGATCAGCTGGGATTCACCCACCTGGCCAGGACAGGCAAAAAACACAACCCAAGAAAAAAAACACACCAGCTTCTTACACTTATTTTAATTATCAAAATTGTCATCTTCTCAGTGTTTAAAGCAGACAGGTCTCCAAATGCAACCAAATGGTGCAATACTTTCTAAAAATCCAGGCTAAATAAAGTTGGTGACGACAAACACATGAAGCCAAACTTTGTGGAGTAATGTAGTGACTGAATCTGAGTGCTGTGCTCAGCTCTCCAGATAACTGCAGTGCCAGCCACAGCATGGTTGGCATCCTTACCACTGTAGGCTTTGAAAATGACTGCCTTGAAAAGGATTTGTCTTCTCTATCTGCCAGTGAAGAGAATTCCTTTTCGCTGCCTCTCTCCTGGTGCAGCCTGACCAGGCTGCAAGAGGTTTAGAGCATGAAGAGTCACACTGGAACTAATTATACAAACACATTAGTTACCTGTATAACAATATTTATTTGCAAGAAAGACTTAGAATAGAAAGTCATAGAATGGACTGGGTTAGAAAGGACCTTAGAGATTATCTCAGTCTAACCCCCTGCCATGGGCAGGGACATCTTCCACTAGCCCAGGTTGTTCCAATCCCCATCCAACCTGGCCTTGGACACTTCCAGGGACAAATCCCACACTTTGGAACACATAATTAACAGTTCACTTGCAAGATGGCTGTTGAAATCATCCAACAAGGAATCAGTATTCAGAGACGGCAAAAAAACCTCAAACCCTTGAAATTCTTCTAAGGCGAAAAACGTGGAAATCTGCTGGTTTGGGGGTTTTGTTTGTTTAATGTCATTTAGCTAATAAATTCTGCAAAGTAATTCTTGCAGGAGTTATGAAGCAGAGATCTTCTAACATCTTTGTTTCTCTGTAGTCTATTAATACAACTCAGAAGTTCCAGCAGGAAATAACTCTTAACAGCCTTCACCTGATGAGAGTGATAATTGAACACAACTTGAACTTCCCCGGTTTCTGCCATTGCTTCCCAAATGCCTGGCTGCCTGTATTACAAGACACTCTGAACTGCAGAGAGTGTTTTCAAGGCCAATTAAGACTTAAGTACAAAGGAGATCTTTGCTCCTAAAAAAATAAGGGAAAATGGAAAAAAAAAAAGAGAGAGAAACAGTACAGCAAAATCCATCTTCCAGTCCAGGCATTTTCTGTACACGGGAACTCTGAAAAACCCTGGAGAGATCACACACATCCCAACACAGAGAAGAAAAAAATGGCTGTGTGGCTCTTCAAAAGGATATGGTCTCTTTTGCTTGGCAGAAGTCTGTGTTCACAAACAGGACAAAAGTTTTTGAGAGACTGATAAAGCATTTTGATGAGGATTCAAACACTCAGCGTGTGCCACTGCTTAAGCAATAGAAGAAGAAAGAATGGCAATGCAAAAAATGGCACTGTATTAACAAGAGTTGATAGAGAAATGTCACACTGTTGAAGATGAGAACACAGAGAATGAAATGTATGAATTATTTAGGCAAATGAACAGTTACTAAAAAGACACAAAGTGTCATTTCATTCAAGAAACATTTCTATTCTTTTGGCAATTTTATTTTTAGGCTACAAGATTACTAAGATTTCAATGGCAAAAGCAGTTACTTGCTGCAAATAATACAAGATAGAGTGAGCAGCCCAAAAATTACATGACAACACAAAATACAAACTTTGAATTCGGCAGAGAAAACTTCCTCCACTATTTTTACATTCCTCAGTCTCTAAAATTTTTGTGGGTTGGTTTTTTTCCTCTATGTGTTGATATATGAGAGCATGTCTATACATATGTATGTATGTAAATGCATTGACTCATAACGATTAAACTCTTTACAACCTGTACACAATAGGCACAGTCTGCATTAAATGATACTGACCTATATCTTAAAGTCCATTAAGACACCTTCAGTAAAGATGAAACCGTTTATGAAAAGGCCAAACACAAAAATTAGCCAAATCTGTTTGGTGACACTATTTTAGGAAGAATGCAGCAAAAATCCTTTTGAGCTACGCAAAGGAAAACTCAGCAACTTCAAATGAGTTCCACTCTGTGATTCAGGCTAGGCTGAAATTTGATATTGGAGGGCTGCAATCAGGATTAAATGACAGTACAGTGTTTGACAAGTGCTGCTGCAGCAACTGTCCCATCTGACGCTGTGCTGCGTAGTCACAAGTTATGCAAGAGGCTGTTTACTCTGTATATGTGCTGGAAAAACGCCCAAAGCATTGAGAGTAAATGTTGTGCTTGTGTAAATTTGTGTAACTACATGAGTCTCTGTTTGAACATGTCACTACAGCCCATTTTTGTTTCCTCAGCAAATCAGCCAGAAATGTGGAGGCTGCAAAGAAGTGGGTGAGTGGTTCAGTTCTGAGCGAGACAAACAGTGTGCAGTGCCCTGGCTGTAAAAGGGGGGATTGCACAGGGACATGGGAAACACTGCTCCACGAAGAGGCTCTTTGTTCTGTGGTGATTAAGTGATTAATGGTTAAAGAACTGGGATACATGTTTTAAACCAGTGAGAAAGTTGTTCACACTTTTAGCACCACAGTGTAAATCAGGGCTGCTTTGAAAAAGCTCTTTTCTGAGCTCTAATGCATCAGAACAACCTCTGGGACCAGCTGGACTCTTACAAGCAGGACTGTACAATTTAATCCAATACAACCAGGGTCACAGTCTATTGGCACGTTTGCCTACCATAATGGAACAGAAATAGCTACAAGTTTCAGCAGAAATTGTGCCAAATTTCCTTTAACCCTACAATAATTCCACAAACAAGTGATAAAATCTGTGCAACAAATGGATGGCACTTGAAATATAGTTTCTGTTAACCATGACTTTGATAATGTACATTATTTATTAATTACTTCAAGATTCAGATTACTTATCTTCATTCAGACATTACCTGATAATTTCTTCTCTGCTTATAAATAAAGTCCATTTACAATTGCGACGTGGAAGTTGCAACAAAGAAAAACACTGGCAAACAATGGTCCCAGAACAATCTTTCAACAAGCTGAATTTTGCTGACAGATTTTCTGGTGGGGTGAAGGGATGTTGCCTCAGTCCTACAACGCCAGCTTGGATTTTTTGAGTTTACCAAATTACTAATGCAAGGCACGACCCAACTGAAGGCTGAAGGATAAACCAGATTTGGCAAGTCTTGATCCCCTGTGCTCTCCAGCCTTTGGTGGGGCTCCGGGAGATACAGGCACAGGAAGGAATGTGGCTAGTGCAGGCTCCTGGATAGACAGGGAAGCGAGGAAGAGGCAGAGCTCTTGGTTTCCTGAGCATCCTCCTGCACCTGAGTCTCGACTGGGAAATGCCAAAGAGTAACATAGAAAAAGCAGCACTTTATCAGCAGCCTCACGTTCTGTGTAGAGGATCCCTCTGGTCTGCAGATTAGACAGAAGGGCTGGAAACCTATTTGCCCCATTTCTGTGCCACCCCAGCCAACAGGGCACTCTGTGGGGACAGTCTGTGCCTTTACCCCTCCAGGGGGTTCCTCACTTGCTGACCGAAAAGGAGCTTCCCTTCTCCAGCCCCAGCCCCTGCAGAGGCCAGTGAGCACCTTCACACACCTCCACAAAGCACGAGGGACTTCTCCCAGGATGGAAGAAGTCACAGAACAATTATCCCACTCTCTGATTACATTAATAACCTCCAAGCTGGCTTGGCTCTGAGCAGTATAACTCTACTGCCTGCAGCCAGAAAGCTCTTTGCATCTGGACTAAGTGATTACAAAGTCACACGACCAGGTTTCTGTCTGGCTCAGCTGTACAGAAGTTCCTAACCAGGCTGCTGGGTTTGAATTATAGCTGGGTTACCCCCTCTCCTCATATCCTGGTGGCCAATTTTGGGAAGGTTGTTTTATTAAACTACTCGTTGGATTGCAGATGGTAAAAGCACTTTTCTTGTAGTGCCTCTTCGTGTCCTACCGAGCTGTTTCTGAGCTGGAAATATGAAACAAAGGATGAGTCCTGCTGCTGATTAAGTAGCTGGAATTTAACTACTAGGAAGTTTGCACATCTGTTTCTTTGTCTCTGTTTCTGCTGCTTGTACTATTGCAGAGATTATGCACTGTGTGAATCACATTGTAACTTCTAATATTAACAGTCTGATTTCCCACATTTGTTGTTTTTTTTTTCTCTAGAAGCATGAATTACAAAAGACTTCTCCTTTCCCTTCACTTTTGAAAGCAATTAAAAACAATTTAACAAATCACTAGCTGCCAAGAAGTGTTCAAATTAGATCTTTTATTTTCATAGCCTTCTTGCTCATGATTTGGAACTGAACCAATTGGCTTTGGGATGTCTCCTCAAAAAGACACTCCTGCTACATTTCAGTCTATGGAAGCAGTAAAATGAGAAAACTTTTGATGTTTTACTGTATGGCTTTAACAAGCAAGAAGAATTTCTAAAGATGTATTCTTACACCAGGTATTGTTTGGATTTAATTCAAATGTCATGTTACCAGACTTTAAAAGATAGATGGAAGTTTGCTAATATCATCCTTCTCTCATTATTCAAATAAATGTTGATGCAGAGCAGAGGCAAAAAAGAAAGGAGAATGGAAGGGGGAAAAAAATAGTCACTCACTCCCTATTTCTTAATAGTCTGGATAAGATGGATTTGTATGTTTTGGCTTTCAGTAGCAGAAATAGAATTGCTATATAAATGTCAGATGGAGGGGAAAGATCCAACAACTCACTCCCCACCCCCAAGCACTTAATTCTGATTATTGCCAGGCAGAACTGACTCTTTCCAAACCCCACTTGGAGAAAGGTCCCATTGTGCAGGGGAGAGGGGCTCCCTTCTCCAATGGCAAGTCTGTTATCTCACAGCTGGTTATAGTTAACTGCAGCCCTGTTAAAGCCTTTCAAGTCTGCTTCTTGTTTAGTCTTGTACATACGGGAAAGGTTTTTTGGGAGATTAACCCCTTGTGGTCTGTTAGGGCAGCACCAGGCAACTGCAGTGAGAGCTGAACCAGGCTCAGTCCTTCAATGGCACCGTGCTCTCAAACCTGGCTAATAAAACCTCTTGTGTTCTCTTTGCATTACTCAGCAGTCAGAGCTAATGAGAGGTCAAAATTTCCAGAGCTAAGTCAGCAGATGCTTATCCAAAAAAACATCTAGACAACCCCCCCAAAAATATACAAAGTAGAGCATTTTGAAACACGAGAATTAGAGGAAGAGAGAAATAAGTGAGTTCTTTTGGGTCATGTTCCCCTTTCTCACCCCAGTAAAAGGCTACCTTCTCAGGTTTTTATTCCTTTTGATTTCAAAACATCCTTTGTAGACAAATACCAAGAGTCGTTTTCAGAAAAACAGAGGATTTTTCCAGCAGTACTTCTCTCCTGTTGCTTCTTACAAATCCTAACAGGGCATAATCTCACTGCTCAGCCTGCTCCCTGCCATTTGGCTGGGTTGAAAGAACACCCAGAAGGAGGCATGAAGGTTTTATTGGGATTGAAAATGTGCTACTGCTAATGGGCCACAGCAAAGGGAACTGGGAAAGAAGGAATGCTCGTGCACAGGAATCTGCATCTGCAAGGGAGCTGGGCTTGAGTGACAGGATGAACACTTCAATACCACCTCCTTGACACTAAAGTTGTCTTTTTCAGCAGGACTGAGCACAGTTGAGAGGTTGTTTTTAAGTGACCCTAATTCAAGGTTAGAAGACCCACTATTTCTTGTAATACCTCACGTAAGTGCAAGTTGTTCTGTGAAATAGTCACCATGACTAATTCCACCTTCCAGCAGCATATGGCAGCTTTCAGGAAAACATGACACTTGAGGACTCTGCTTCCAGCACAGCCTCTACAACTACACACAGATGGAAAGGAACAAGAGTCTCAGTGTGATTTAGTTGTTCCTGTGCCATCTTGTTCCATATTCATAAGTTAAACTTCGCAAATGATGTATTTTTATTGAGGAGACCTTGTTTGGCCCAATACCCCTAAAAGTTTAAGCCCACTCCTGTTACTGTGTAATAATTTACAAATTATTTTGAGCAAGCAGTTGAAACCAAACAGCAAGGTACATTTGTTGAGCTTGCAGACTCTTGATGTGACAAATAAGGAAAGCTGATTGAGACTAGCAGTTTTTTTTAAATTCCTAATTTATTGTATTCAATTGATTTTGGACATTCTTCAATACTCCTTCCCGTCTTCTCCACCACAGCTGTCAGGCAACGTGACACAGATCTTTCTTATTAGACTTGACCAAGTTATTAGGTGTTGTTTACTTCTTTTATTCTAGTCTCTAGAGGAGCCCTGTAATACAGTTAAGCCAGGTTTACCAGCCAATGCTGCCAATGGATTCAGCTTCAAAACTACCTCAAGCCATTTTGCGTTGCTTATTCTCCCTGAGCGTTATTTAATGGCTGAGCTAATCACCCTGAACAACCAGAATTCCTCTCTTTATTGTTTGAACGTTTTCTTTTGTAGCCTGAGATTTGCCAGGAGTAAAATTCTGGGGTGACAAGATCCTTCGAAGTGGCTGAGCTGTGATCAGACTGCACTTCCCTGTTCCCGGTGCAGCAGAGTAGTGAGAAGGATGTTGGATTCCATACATCAGACAGCAGAGCTGAGTGAGCCGTGGCGTCCCAGCCATCTGCTCAACAGGGATGTTATATTTTGCATTGCCAAAATAATCCTAAGTGGGATGCAGATGTCTTTAAATGAGTCTAATGCAAATTTGTGCTGAGCTCTTTCCAGTCTCCTCAGTCACAGCTGAGCACATTTTAAGCTCAACCCCCAAATTTTAAATTTACTTTTTTACTACTTGCCCTGTTAAACACTGGAAATTCTCTAGGGATAAAAAAACCCCAACACTCCACCAACCAACAAGCACATTTGAGTGCACCTCTAGGTAGGAAGAGAAATCCACTTTTCTCCAGGGAGTTAAGACAATCCTCCAAAACTGGCCTCAGGTGTCCAGTGTGGGTTCTCATTAATGCAGAACACTGCATCTCTATAAAGGAACTAAGGGCTGTCTTCAAATAGTCAACAACTGAAGAAAGGGATTTCTGATCCAAGAATCAATACCAACTAACACCCAACTGAGTCTGGAGAACATCATAAGTAAGCCAAGAATATGTTAAAAGAGGGACTTTCAAGGCTATGGGTAAAAGGCATAACAGATTTTTCTGCAAAATAATGATTTAATTAGAGTGAGATGAGTTTTTCTGAGTACAATGAGAAAGGTTTGAAGAACTGGCCTTCAGTGTGACAAAGAGCTGAAATACATCATATACCCAGAGCACAAGCAAATGAATTGTTCCCAGAAATTTCTTTCCAGAAGATAATACTAAGGCTGCAAGACAGAGGTTTTCTTTGGGTTTCCTTAGAGTATTTAAACTGATGTCAGCCAGCCCAGATGGCAGGGTCAACTACCAATTTATTTTCCACAGTGTTTCATACACTAAGAACACATACAATCAATTAAGTGAAGGTCTGAATGTCCTGTGAAGTCAATGGAAAGGTATCTGCTGACTTCACAGAATTTTACAGCTGGTCCTTCAATTCCATGATGAATGTTGCTTACAAGGCAGGACACTTTGTTAGTTTATAAATGCAACTTTTCTTGAAACTATATAATTTTGCAACATTTACATAGGGAAAAAACCAACAATGTGCTGGAGAAATCACTCCAATATTCCCACAGAAGAACAAGATGAATGTCACAAAATGTTCCCCTTACCTTGATGTTATAGTAATTAATATTTCATTTCAAACACGACATTCATTCTTAGAAACCATTTTGCACTGTGTTTAATGAAATTGGGCTCCAACTTCTTTCACTGTAAATGTAACAAATGAGCAAACCCTGATTTATGTCACACACACAGATTGGTCCAACCCAGTTTCTTCAGACTTTGTGAAATGACTGTACTTAGTAGAGAAAAGGTGCTGCAGCAGAGGAACCTGCTGACAGACTCTATGGACAGCACAGGTCACACACTGTCTGGAGACCTGCCCTGCACAATCCTGGATGGCAAAGCTTAAGGGCAGCTCAAAGGAAAGAGTGTTTTGTGTGGCAGAGCACACTGACAGACTTGGGGCACTGAACGTCTCTCTAGGAAGCCTGTTCCAGTCTGTGACACCCTCTTGGTCAAGAAATGCTTCCTGATGTCCAGCCTAAACCTCCTCTGGTGCACCTCTGAACCATTCCCATGTGTCCTGTCCCTGGGTACCAGCAGAGCTCATCAATCT
>NW_016690380.1:879089-910876 GCF_001604755.1 Lepidothrix coronata | reverse complement strand
CCCCCAAACTGCCCCAATGTTGAGGTGAGGCTGCCCCAGGGCAGAGCAGAGTGGGACAATCCCCTCCCTGGTGCCCCAGGACAGGGATGTCCCTCCTGGCTGCCAGGGCACTGCTGACTCAGGGACAACTGGCACCACCAGGACCCCCAGGGCCCTTTCCCGACTCTGCTCTCCAGCCTCTCAGTCCTCAGTGGTGACATCTCAAAGGCTTTGCTGCTGCCCACATTCCTGCCCATGCACCCTGTGTATTCCCAGCATTTTGGTGACCCCATCTTTGCAGCAGGTCCCCTCCTGCCCTGCCCAAACCCCAGCCTGGTGTTGGTTTTTCTGCCTTTCCAATTACACAGATGAACAATAAGCTATTTTCTCCCTTTACCAACCCAATCTAACAGAATTCATTTAAATTACTCTGTAAAATGTAATCGGATTGGTAATAGGTCACTTACAGAAATATGATTTTTGCTTTCAGGATCTCTTTCCATTATGCTAATTCCAAACCTAAGGTCTGTGAACATTATTATCCCACACTCTTTATTCCTGTAATGCTGTTCATCAGGGCGTTACAGAGATTGCCTGTTAATACTGTGAGAGTGGGCAAGTTACAAAACTAAAAAAGCACTTTTAATAATGTTATAACAATCAGCATTCTGGTCATGACTGTAGACTATAAGCAGATATTAGAGCAGCATAAAGCCATTCAGTAAAGCTTTACTTTTTCTCATCTCTGCCCCTGTGTTGGTTTGGGATTTTAATTTTGGGGATTTTTTTGTTTGTTTTTGTTTTGCTTTGGGTTTTGTCTTCATTTGTTTTAAATGAATCTGAAACTTTTTACGAAGCTTGTATTATTTAAAGAAACTGAGTTTAGTTATACTCTGGGCCTTTAAATAAATAACAATCAAATTAACTAGAAAAAGGCTCTGAGGATACATTCCTACAAAAAAAAGCCCTCCAGTTTTAAATTCACTCTGGTAGAAACTAAATTTAGTTTGTCTTAAAATAAAGCATTTGCTTAAACTTCCCTTCTGTATCAAGCAGTGACATAAGAGAATTCTGCAAGTGTAAGGTTTGTCTCTCATCCAGGGCTTCTTTCAGGATTAGAAGCCTAAATTAGCAACTCCAATATCAGAGTTGCAGTTGCTCAATCAGCTGCATCTATATGATAGTTACAAAGCACAAATATACACTGGGGGAACAGCTTCAATGGAGCAACGTCCACTAATGCTTCTGGCTGGGCTGAATCATCCAAAACTGGGACAGGCTGATTTGAGAAGTGTGTCTCCATACAAAAAGTGCCTATTTTCCTTATTAGACAAGATTTGTGTAATCTTGAAAAATATGGAAATAGCCTAATGAATTGTGATGTATTATTCTGGGATTTAACTACTCAGAAGTGGTAAAATATCAATTAACATTTTCAGGGCTGATTGTGTGTCCTGGCCCTTTGTTCCCCTCCACTAGCCTAAGGTAATCTGAAGGCAAGAACAATTTCCCAAGTTAGGAAGAGGGATGGAGCATATTAATAAGGTCAAGATTAGAAAGATTGGAAAAGAAGGAAAATATTGCTCAGAGAGCTTGCAAAACCCCACACCAAATATCATCATTTTCTGTTAAACAGAACAACGAACTGTGTAGATTGGGTTACTGAATCCTGATTTGTAGCATGTGACAGTGAATTGTAAAAGGATACATAAAAATATAATTTCTTAAAAGAAAGGGAATGGTACAGATCAGTCTGTGGCATCTCAAGAATTTATCTTGGATACAGAAATATATTTAGATAGAATGGCACCAGCTGCATCCCCAGTGCAACATGGGGTAAGAAATTAAAAAAGGGAGGAAAAAGTCCACTTCCAGTTTGACTGAATGGTTTCTAAACTAAAAGAATAGAGGAAGGGATAAAGCCCTTGGATAAGTTCAGATTTCAGAGTAAGTGTTCGTAGTGCATCTTCTCAAGGAGCTCATTTCCCAGAAGAGAGATCTCCCTTAGAAACGGTGTCAGCCACTGTGTGTTCTGTGGGAGCTGTGCAACAGGGAGGTGTGAGGGACAACCTCTCCCATCAGGAGTCACCAACAGAACAAAGCACCCAGCACCGGGCTGGCTGAGGGAGCCAAAGGTTTGGAAACTGTGGTCAGGATATCTGAGCCCACACACCCCCTGGCCAAGCACAGTGCTCCACCTCCAGTGAGGAACAGTGCCTCTGTCACCTCCCATTCCCTCCCAGGCAGAGCTCATCCTGCCTGCTCCGCTCTCTCTGGGCTGAGGATAAAAAGCCTGAACAAAACACGTTTAAAAAAAGTGCCCCAGGGAACAACCAGACTGATCAGCACTGACCCAAACTGGCTGGGCTGCAGTTTGAACCCTGACAATCATAGAAACTAAATCTATGAATGACTCTCTGCAGCTACAGCAAATGACCCTCCCACACACACTGCAAACCACTCCTTGATGGAAAAGAACATTCCATTACCGTTCCAGGCCCAGACAGGTGGGTGTTAAGGAGCATTACAACCCAATCCCAGCAGCACATGTGCCTCCTGAAACCCGTGGTCTTCTCTGGCACCTGCCTTCCCTTGGAGACAATGCTGCTTGACTCCTCTGGTTCTGACACAGTAAATGGATATTTCAAGCTTTTCAAGAAAAATAAATAATGAAGTATATGCAAAGTTTCTGGCCTGGCTCCTGCAGCCTTTCAGGAGTGCTTTCCTGTTACATCCAAAGGGACCAGCACTTTTGGGCAGGGCATTAAAAACACTTATTTTCCCCTGCTGCGATACCATGATCTCCAATAAAGACTCACTCAGGAATTAATATGCTAAGCATTCAATATAATCAAGGTAATCTCACACAATAAAATCCCAGAGGACATATATACTATCCAGACTACTAAAAACTGATATTGTTGGAGCTCCCTTCCTAATTGCTAAGGTGTTCATATAAGCTTTTCCTTGCCAATAACACTGAAAAGTAATTATGAAGACAACCACTAAAGTTGTTTCTCCCTAATATTTTGCAATTATTTTTTTTTACCACCCCACAAACTTACACAGTTGTCCTTGTGAAGATAAAAAGGTCAAGACCATTGGCTTCAGTCAAGAAAATAAACCCCAATAAATTCCAAATATGTAATTAAAGAATAAGTGAAATTACAGAGCTTCAAGTAGAGTTGAAAAGGGGCAGGGGAGAAAGGGAATCTTTAGGTTAGAAACAGTGATTCAAGCTAGAAGAAAAGCATTTGGATGTGAGTGACACCTTTCATGCCAATATACTTCCTGAGGAACGCATGGGGGGTTTACAGAGTTGTAAAAATTTACTTATTTATAATAAATTCACTGTTTACAGACACAGTCTGACAGGTTTCTGACAGCAGTCTTTCAGCTTAATATACAGTCAATAGCAATCTAACTTGCCAATACATATTTTTAATCTTCTCTATATATTCTTCTAGAAATAACAGTCCTCAGATTTTGCTTATGCACAAAGTTTATATCATGGTTTGAAAGCCTCAGAAATCTAATTCTCTAGTCAAAGCCCCTTCCCACATCTCAACCTAGTATAAGATGTGTTTTTTCCAGACAACCACATGAGACTTAAAGTGGGGAAAGGGAATATATTACAATGACTGTACAAATAAATATTATAATACATTATACACACGATCACAACTATCTCTACCACTACACAAGTATTTACAATGGATCAGATCTCTTCTCCCCTCCAAATAAAAGTCCAGGAGGGAAGAAGGACAGATCCCTTCTTCAGAGCAGCAATGTCTCTAAGGCAGCAGGTCTCTGTGTCTCTATGCAGCAGCCGTAACTGGATTATTGTAGCTGGATTTCTTTTCAATACACACAAGGGGATCTCCAAGCCCCTTGGCCCATCGTCTCCAAATGAAGGGTCTTCAAGACACAAGGGAGTCTCCTTTCACCCCTCTTGGTTCTCCTTCAACTCCAAGCGAAGGTCTCACCTGTGGACTGCCAGCAGGGACTAAACTCGCTTCACCACAGGCATATCACAAAGTGCAGGGGCATCTTTGTGAAAGTCCCTTCCTCAGGGGGGTTCACCCCTGAGTCAGAACATCTTGGGCAGCATTCAGTTGCAAGCCTTTGCCTCAAGAGTTCTACCAGAGCTCCTGTGGTCTGTCTCAGGCTGCCACCTTGGCAGCCGTGGGGATGGGGGGGTTAAGGTCAACCCCCCCGCATTCCTTCTCCATCCCAGTCCAGCTTCAGGACGTCTTTGAGCTTCTCAGCTCCTCTCTCTCTGGTGCTGCAGCACTCCAAGACTCCTCTCCTTAATAGGAGTCCATCTCCCTCCTTTCTCGGAGGTCTCAGAGGGGTATGGGGTTTTATTCCAGTTCTTACCCCAGCTTCCTCTCTCCCTGCTGCTCTCTCTCAGCTTTCTGAGACAACTCGGTGTCTTCCTTACTCAGTTGCATGCTGTTTCTGCTGCTTCTCCGGTTCAGTTCTTATCTGTTGGCTTTTAGCCACAGTCTCTGGACACCGTGTCTCTGTTTCTGCTCTGTCTCTGCTCACTCACGGTGGAAAACATCCCCCAGCTCACAGCTACAGACACATAGTCCAGCTTAACACTGTTCCAAGTCTCTGTAGCCCCCAGCTGGGGCTGGGGGGGGCCCAGAGGCCCAAGGGGCTCCGAGTCCCTTCCTCTCGTGGCTTTCACAACATGGCTACCACTTCTTCTACTACCAAACTACAACTACCTTCTCTTCCATTTGCTTGTGGTATGTTTACATTTTGCAGAAGCGCCCATTGGATAAAACTTCAAAACTTCCAGGGGTCACCACCCCCTGGGGTTTTACCATTTTACAACTGCAGGGGGAAAACTGTTTTCCCACCACCACAGTTTATCTCCTGAAAACTCTGGAAGCTCTCAGCTAATTAGCATTGATGTAAGGCTGTCTTGTTTCTGTAAATGATTTACAAGATGTGCTCTGATTGTTCTTCAGTACCTGACGTATCACTTTCTACTCAACCGTATTTAATGCATTTAAATAAAGCCATGAAGTTGTATCACAAGGAATATGAGTCAGCCAACAGTGTCACGCATTAGAACACTGAAATTTTTGCTCCATTCTGCACTGGTTAATTATACATGTTTTTTCTAATGGATGCATTTTTGAGGCTGATGACAGAAGAGATTCATTTTTCATATAGGGTGACAGCAATCATGGTTAGATGTTAAACAGACACCTAAAACCCAGTAAGCAACAACAGGACTATTAAAAGTTCATAAGATGTGCTTTTTCAAATGTTTTAAAGATCTCCCACTTCAGATACATTATAGGTAGCCTTTTGAGCACAGAGAGTTTCTCCCTGTCACAAATACACAGATCATTGTGGACCTGTAAGTTATAACACAACTTCCTGGCTAACAGATGTAGCAAAAAATATTTTGGCAGATGTGGCCCTTTGAAACAATGAAGAGTTTAAAAGAAACCATCCTAAAAGCAGATCTGGTGATCGCTGACAGATCCTAGTGCTGAAGGATCACATTGTCAGAATTAGGCAAAAAAATGTGGCAATATTTAAAAAGATACAGATAAGTGAAAGGAAAAAGGAACTGCTGGAGCAAACACTCTTCTACCATCATAAAGGAACTGTTCATATTCTTCTCTACCTGTACCTGGAATGACGACTGAAAAGAGCACTTTCCTGCTGGAACCAGAAGCAACACTGGTTAACTGGGATTGGAATTTTCCTGAGGTGAGGCTTTGGTTACTAAAATTGGTTTGGATAACTGCTCTAACCAAGCCTGTTTTTAGCAGGTCTAAAATCCAGAAGGATATAAGGAGGAATCAAGTCCTTGGATAAAAGGTGTCTGAACAGAGATTAAAAAAATCTGGCCAAAAAAATATACAGTTTTAAACCCATTCTAGAATTCTGATTATCAAGGTTACAATATGGTCCATACTGCCAGGGATAATAGTGGTTTATATCCCATGCCAAATCCTAAACTAAGCCTTAAACCATGCTTGATCCTGTTTTATCAGCAAGGAGCATACTTCACAATTAAATATATTTGCCAAATCTGAATCTGTCATCACCACCACATCATCCATCTGCCAAAAAAAAAAAAATAGTTTTTACAGTGATAATATTTCTAGAGCATAAACTTAATACATAGGTGATTTAATTAAAATGGACATCGAGGTTTAAGCACAGTCCTAAGTCAGTGCCACCTTAAATTCAGTAAGTACTGTTTTACATGTACAGATCATGCTGGTGACAAAACTCATGTTTATATAGTTTTTGTACTGTGTTTTTAACACAGTACATTTATCAAGGTATCTCCTTTCCTGAAACAAGAAGCCCTAGACTATAAAAATAGTACATATTTATAGCACAGTAATGCCCAGTCACTGCACATAGAGCAGCAAACATCCAGCTGTAAAACCAGTCCTCAGATCTCCCAGAACTAGAATTGATGGATTTTATAGTTAAGGCTGCCTTAGCAGAAACCAGGGAACAAGACAAAGCTCAAATCCCAGAGCACAGCACTGGCGTGATGAGAAAGCAGCAGAGCCATGTCCATGCTCCACAAACCCAACAATCCTTCACAGAAACAAATGACTCCTTTGCTTCCACAGCACATTCGACCCTTTCACACCCACAGACATGGCACAGTGGAACAGCCAGTGCACCAGTTTGCAGGAAGAAGAGCAAGACAACGAGAGATCAGCTTCATTTCCACCCCTGTGACCCCAAAACAGTCACCACTGAGCTTGTGGCCACCTGTGGCCAACAGGAACCTGGTCACACCAGTGCCTGACAAAACAGCCCACGAGGTGCTCCCTGCAATGCAACTGCAAATAATGTATTCCAAAGTTACATCTACAGCCTCAAATACATATTCATGAAGGAAAGTTAAGAAAATAATACATCATCAGTTTTCAAGAGGCTTTATACCAACTATTTATCCCAGTAACCCCTGGTAATTTATAACAAGCTGTCATATCATTAACACAATGAGTCAATAATTGCTGTCACTACACTTTCAACCCTGTGCTCACAGTGTTCCCTGACTTCAGCAAGAGATATGATTAATGAAGCTTTTTCACAGGCTCTGATACTTATATTTTTCTTCCAGCAAATACTAAGTTTGGTTGATCCCAGTACATGTTAAATTTACTTTCTTTTGTATTTGTTGCAAAGAGAACCAGGATGGCCATACCTGGATAGTTATTTCATTTCATAGTATAAGGGAAAAGGAAAATAAGAATCAAATGCTTGCCAAGGTCTTTTTGAACTCACATTTTCTTCATATAACTGTTTCCTGTCAAAACAAATCTTCATTCAAAAACAAAACTAGCTCCCTTCACTGGAGAAATAACCTTCACAATGCAAACCAATTTACTTTTCCAACCTTGCAAACAAATGCTCCCAGAAACAACAAAAACAGGGAGAATCTTATTATCAGTTTTCCTGCTCCTGCCACCTAAAACTCTCAATAGCTGCAACAAAACTCTCAGGAACAGAGTTAGTCAATGCTGAACACTTGAAAGCCAAAGTGGAATCAGTTTTCCAGCTCAAATCCCTCAACTGTTACTTAAATTAACAGAATAGTTAAGTGAGTCAAAGCTTCTCATCACCTCACTGTCCCAACAGAAAGGGAGATACAAATAATTAAAAAAAACTCCAATAAAATATTAAAAAAGGTAAATAAATGCTGAGATTTCCTTACTACACTCTTTCTCCCTTTCCTTCAAGTGCTGAATTTTAACAGTCCATTGATGGACAATCTGTTCTTCATAAAGATGCCATTGCTGTTTTCTGTTGGGGGTATTTTATATTGATGTGAAATTTGCCAGCTTCCCTTCTCCAGTGCAATAATGCACTATTGTCAAATTCAAATTATCTACCATGTTAAAATAGTAACCCTGCCATGAACCAAGTTATGTCAGTGCTTTAAGCAGAGCAATTCCCTGGAATAAGCACTTAACAGATGAGTTTATATGTTAAATTCAGAATACATCATTATGCTTTTTTGCAAAGGACTCAAATGCATAATAAAGAACCGAATCCATCAATGACAGGAACTGCACTGCAAATGTGGAGAACAAGAAAGGCATGGAAGTACAAGTTCATACACTCCTGTATTTACCAGCAGACCAGGATTTTGTGCAACAGGAAATGTCAGCGCAAAAAAAAAAATTACAGTTACAATAATTTTAGATTGGTAGGTTCCTTCTTTACAGGGACACTGAGCATTTAAAAATACTTTGTATATGCAACATTTAGATTTAACAGTCTGATGTTCAAATACTCAGAGTAAACAAATTCAGGTTTAAACTCCAAAAATGACTTTGACTATTCAGGTGCTGGTTAAATGTAGATCTTTGAAGGAAAAGAACAGCACCTACAGGAATGTTTTTTTCTCTGGTTTGATTTGTTCTTTCTTTGGAGACTTTCTACAAAGTGCTCATTCAAACTTGTATGAAACACTAATTTTAATTCCTATAATAACAAAAAACCAAAACCAAACTCAAAAACCATCTACCTCACAACCAGTGGTTTAAAATTCCTGCCTAAAGGGACAAATTTTATTTATGAATTTAGAGAGAGCTTACATGTATGCACACATGCATTACAGAAGATCCATTTCTAGAGCATGAAATACAGAAATATTTGAAGATTTCTTTGTCAGACTTTAAATTCACCACATTTACATTTTATAAATGTTATTAGACCATTCAAAATAGCAGACATATCTGCAGACACACATTAATGAAATTCTTCAAAGACTAAGCTTTACATTAAATTTATCTCCTCAAAGAGAATCCTACACTAGATACATAACAAATACTGTCTCACATATAAGAAAAATAAAAAAGTAATGCTTAAGTGTGAAGTATTTTATTCATTTCCTTTCAAAACCATCTTCTGAACATTAGGATTTGTATCAGTAATGTTTTATAGCTCACTGTGATAAAAATCTGCATTTATTGTTTGTTCAAAGGTAGCTTTCAAACGATTTTCATCACCCTTATGGGATGATTAGCCCTAACAAGTGTGTCTGAGGGTAGTAAAGATGACCAGACACACTGGAAGGACAGACTCACTGCCAGCTTTAAATTCCACACTGAGTCATGGCTGATCCCCTGGACAGTGAGCAAAGTGTATTTACAGGGCAGAAACTCTCCAGCCTCATTCATTTTGCTAAACTGCAGTAAATTCTTCCTTCCCATTGAGCTGAGATTCAAGAAAGAGCAGCAGAAAGGAAATGGAGAAGCACCAATTGGCCCAACTATACCCAGGTACAGGGGGAGGATTTCAAATAATTACTACTTCCAAACAGAAATAAGAGCTTAATCTGATGTTCATGGGCAGGCTTTGGACAGCAGAGAGCAAGGAGCTCTTTGTCACCACCCAGAAGTGAGTGAGATACCAAAACCCCCCTGCCCAGCACTGGGGGTGCTCTGAGTGAGCAGCCAAGCAGACACCGGGAAGGGCTCCCACCCTGCTTCCAGCCCAGGCACTTCCACTCTGGGCCTCCCCAGCTGCTGCTGTCAGGCAGCACAGCTCCTCTGCAAAGCTGCATTAGAAACCACAAGGACACCTGGATCATCTGCTGGGCAAGAAATGCTCTCCAGCCAAGTCTGGGACCAGTGTTCACTGTGAACTTCACGCAGAAATCTGGACATGGACATCTTTGTGTTGTGTTTTCTGATTATCTCTAGACAGGGAAGATTTGATAACCTGTTCCTTGTTGCATGGAAAATTCACTTTATATATATGTATATATCCCTGAGTGTCCTGGCCCAAGCTGGTGAAGAATATTTGTTTTAAAATGTAATTAGGAACCACTTCTGTGTCTGATGTGTGCACACGTGTCAGTCTGTAGCTATCAGCTCTCCATCAGTTATACTCAAGCAAATAAAAAGGAAGTTATACGGCCTGTCAGGTGTTGACTGTGGGTTTGATAGAAGAAAATTAACATGTTTTCCCAAATACAAGGAAGATAATTTGTTTAAAACCAATTATACCTCAATTAGCCAGACAGCTCTGACTCCCACAACAGGTCTGACATGTAGATGGCAAAGGTTTGTTTTCACAGTGGAGGAGAAGCTGCACTAACACCACCTGTGCAGTGCAGAACACAGTGTCTTTCACTTCAAAATACATGTAAAGAAGCTTTAAACAATTTTAAAAAATAAAACAAAAAATTCATGTTTATTTTTTATATAAAAATAGCATTTCTAAAGGCCTTTTCACTGCCTATGAGTAGAACACATGAAAAATAGTCAGTAGGTATGAAAAAATTGCATTCAGCATTGCACCCTGTACCCCCATTGCGGCAGTTCTACACTCCAAACAGTCTGTTTCATAAAGGTATCCCTGGATGAAAGATCCACTGAGAAGCCAAATTAATGTTTCCCATGACATTGGCAGTGGAGAGGTTATTTTTTTTTTAATAAAAATGGTAATTTAAGTAAGGACATTGAAAGGTTATAAAGTCCAGTTTCTCTAAACTTTGAAGTCTGGATATTTTGTGTTCTTTTGAAGTCACTGTAACGTATCTGCATTGAGAAAAAGAAAACCCCAGAAATTCCTTAATGTAGTTATGCCATAAATCAAAGCAATGCCAGTCCCCCTTTTCCCTCACAGAGCACCATGTTAGCCCTTCTCCATCCCTCCTCTCCCTGGTGTCCCCCAAGCCCCACGAGGTAAATGTCTTCTCTGCAGCAACTGAAAGGTGCTGAATCCACGTTTGGGAAGGAAGAACATTCTGATCCATGGTCCCGAGGCTCTTCCCTGAACAAGCTGCTGCTGCCTTCTCTCTGTGACTGGGAACCTCAGACTCGAGCCACCCTGCCAACAATGACCCTGAGCACGGGAAGAGGTTGGAAAAGTGTTTCCCAAGAACAAAGAATCATCTTATTCAAAGCTCTTTCACTGAAAAAATTATTTAGCAATGCCATGTGAAGCTGCTCTCCACCTCCCAGTTTTTTTACCGTTTTAGATACCTACTTTTAGGACTAAGGACATCAAGGGACTGCCTTAATTACCTGCCAGCTCTCAGGACTTGGATGTCCACCTACACATGGCACTTCCAACCCCAAATGTGGTGCCACAGGATTTTTGGTTTTGATTTTTTAGGCTTACAAAGGAAAGCAGCATCAATCTTTGTACCTTGCAAATATTATAACCTGATACAGAACATCCCTCAGATTTAAGCTGTTAGTTTTCCTCCCCCAAACATCTACCACAGTCCTACTTCTGAACCCATTTCAGAAAATACTGCATTTGTGTGGATCATGTTTTTACATAATCCTCACCACAACTGTGCTTATGCAAACGGTAGAAATTTGCCATGTAGAGATAAAATATGTCACAAGTGTGGCAAGAGCAGTGCCTATTTCTGCCTTTCACACAGGGTGCAGCAATAACAAAGCCCACACTCCCTGTGCAGAACAATTGCTTCCTTTAATACAAGCCTGCTCTAGTTTTTAATAGGAAACTGTAATAGTTGTTAACCTCCAGGTCACCTTCCATACACAGAATCCATAAACTGCTTCTTAAAATAATAGAGTCATGCTTGAACAGGATGTGTACTCAACACAGCACTGCTCGGATATAAAATAACTGCTACTTAAAACAGACTCTATTTCACCCCACTATTAATTGCAAATATTGATTATTTCACTTCATGGCAACAAACCCCCAAACCTAAGTGATCATTTGAGAGCAGCATTACCTTGCAGATATTTGGGGAAAAATCTACTTACTGAATGAAAAAGATTTGTTTTTTCTTTTCTTTTTCTAACTGTTTCCCTCTCAGACATTATATGCAGGAAGCTGCAAAAAGGCATAGTGTGTGAATTATCTTGAAAAGAGGCTGTCGTCTTAGGTTTATGGAAATGGAATAAATCTCCAGCTTAAACAGAACTAGAATGATGACTTCCTTTATATTCTTTCAGCATAGCCTTAAGAGTAAACACAAATCATCTGGGTGATATTTCAAAATCAAACTGAAATACAGGGGTATATGTTTCAGTCATTATATAGTTGAGAGGCTTGTACTGTTCTTTGAAAATATGATTAACCAGGTTCAACAAGTGAGCAAAAAGCCAGTTAAATAAATACCAGTTTCCCTCCCAGTAATACTTCCTCAGCCAGACCATCACAGCAGGTATTGGAATTGCTATTTTCACACCCCCAAGGATTGAGGTGACCACAACTGAGCAGTGTAGGCACAGTAAACAGGGTGGCAGAATTCAGGAGCTGGCAGCTATTAAAGATGCCCCTTTCTCCCAGGGAACACTACATGAGGCACTTGGCAGAGCAAACAGCACGCAAGCTGCAGGAACCACATTTTATTGGTGTCTGTGACAGAACTACACTGGGCCCAGTCAGGATTGCACCCAGGAAACCCCTGTGCATGGGTTTTTGTGACAGAGCACATCTGCCCTACAAAGAACTACCTCTTTAACAGGTCCCAGTCCTTAAAAGAACTGAAAACCTTCCAAAGAGGCTGAGTACTGAGCCAGTGGCAGCACTGAGCATCACTGTGTTGTGCTGTTTTTCCAGAAAAAAAAACAACCTACTGCAGCTTAGTGAGCAAAAAAATTACAGAACAAGTCTTTGGTTGCACTATTGCTTTTAGGAACACGTCTGGATCTTTAGGAAACTAAAAAGCTGTCAGTTGACACACAGAATAAGACGTCTGGCAGCCAGTGACGCCTCCCTGTCCCCCAGGGACAGCACAGTCTCTGGACAGGCATCCTGTCAGGAAACATTCCAGCAAGCAGGAGACAACACAAATTTCCTCCCTGATGTCCCTTTTGTTGTCATACAAGCATAACTTTTGGTCCTTGCAAAGTTGGAGTTGCTTCAAAATAAACACAAATAATATATCTGTTGTGAATATAAAAGAACTGACAGATATCTGCTCAATGAGCCACATCCAGCAGTTCATAATTCCGTATTAAGAGATGAAAACCACTCATCTCAAAGTACTGTTTCGTAGCATGATCTCCTTCTGATAAAGGTGTAACCAAAAGTCCCCTGATAAACTCAAAAGCTGCACCACCTCAAGGTATCCTACAGTAGTGGGATTGTACATACAGCACCAACTCTTAAAAATGCCATTTAAAAAATATTTTCAAGAGAACACTTCCTGCCACTTTAAAGATTACACATGGAAGCCTCTGCTCCAGTGATTTCCCATGCACAGAGAATTTACATTGCTGGAGGTGATTTCCACTTTGAAGAACTTTTAAATCACAGAGGAGCTGTCCCTGACAAAGATTTTTACATCTTTGGGTAACTGCTTTCCCTTTGAGAGTTTTCTTGTTATTGTGTAATTCCCCTTTTGAAGATTTGCATATTGATGAAGAAGTGCCTTTGAAGATTTTCACATTGCTGGGATGGGAGCAGCCCTTTGACAAAAGCTCCTGTCTGGCAGATCTACCTCCAGAACAGTGAATCAACAGGGTATTACCCTCCTCAAAAACAGCTTCATTTTGTCTTAATTCAGCGAGATAACCATTCTTTCTTAATGCACATAAACCTCTCACTTTGTAAAGCTATGGGAAGAGAGACTGCAAAAAATTAAGTTTTTTGTCTCTGGAAGTTCTAACAGGAATTACCAAATAGGAAACAGAGAGCTGAAAAAGTGCTACAAATTTTTCCTTGCCAAACAAGTAACCTCATGTCATAATGCTGGGGGGAGAGGAAATGTCTCCTGTAAGAAGAACACCAGGCCAGGGACCTGGTAATGTTACCTGGGCTGGGAATGGGAGAGTTTGAGCTCAGATCCTTCAGGACATCAGCACTGAACTGTTACTCACTTGCAAAAGTTTGCCTTACAACAGCCAAGTGTTGGGTATTATTTCTGTTTTGTTTTTTTCCTTTAGACACCTGCATTTTACTCAGACATAGCAACCCACTCTAACCCACCACGTTTTAGCCTAAATACAACAAAATAATTTAGTAAGCTTGACTTAAAAAGCAAATTACACCCCAAAACCCTATTCACAAGATGTCTCCCATTTCCAATTGAGCCTGAGTGTCCACTAGCACTTCTAACTGGAAGAACAGCCAGAAAAACCTTGTTTTTTCAATATTTCACCTTGTTTTTTCAATATTTCATGATGCAGGTAACATTCTGCACAGGGCAGTTAAATCTTCTGGCTTGTTTTATATGCAGAAAAATAGAACAAGAGTTTTTTGCTTTACACAGAACTTGTGTAAAGCTTTTTATATACCCTGGTGGAATTCTGGAGTCTTCATTTTAGAAAACGTAACAGAATTCCCAAGAAATTGCAAAATTCATTCTCCCTACAATGTACATATTGCACCAGCCTGAACTTAGTAATGCCTGAAATAAGTCAAAGTTGGCAACAGGAGAATCCTCTAAAGAACCCTCATGTATCTTGATGTCAGGAAAAGCACAGTTGATGTCAGAGTCTCATTTTCAAAGCCTTCTAAAAAACAGGCTGGATGTTTTCATTACCAGAAATTAGATGCTTGGAGCCATTAGCTCTAGTGTGTAATGAGAGCCTGCAAAGTTTATCTGTGCTTCCACATCTCCTAAAGTAGTAAAAAAAAAAAATCTGCCACTGTCCTTTTGAGTGGGAAAAAGAACAAAATCCCACTAATGCAGCAGTGCAGGGGAGAGGCAGCAGTGGAGGGGAAAAGGCTTCATTAAGAAAAGGAGGGGTTGGAAGAGTTTGCTCTGTTGATTCAGTAGAAAACGAGGATTATGATTTCAGCTGCAGCAAATGTCCTGGGCAGGTTTTTTCATAGTGATTTTCCATAAATCACTACAGTTGTAAGTTAATTGCTATGAAAAATAACACTATTTTCCCCATGTATGGCTGTGAGATCACTTTGTTACTGTAAGCACAAGCTTGGCTGTCAGGAATAGTTTCCTGAAAATCTCTGAAGGCTCCCCATTGCAAGACAAAAGAAGTCATTCTTATGGAGCAAAGGAGGGCAAAAGAAGGTAGAGAAATGAGCATTAACAATCTCCATTTGTTATCAATAAGCTGTTAATGGTTTGCAGTGATTAATCATGTTAAGTAACTATTGACCAGCCACAAATAAAAATTATTTAATGGCCTGTTGTAGAAAGCTCTAAGTAGATATTTCATCTGTTCTCATAAATTTCCTTGGGTTTATCCAATATATTTGACCTTTAAGCTTAAAATTTGTACTTTTTAGTACTATCTCCCCAAGTGTATATCAATTAATGTAACTATCATTACCTGAAGATCCCACCCCATCACAACCTTGAAACTGACTCTTTGAAGAGATGTGAAGTTTCAGTCTTTGTCCCTCCAGCACCTTGAACTTCCAGCTTCCACCATTTCTCATCCAGATATTTCCACATATTTCAAACTGAAACACCATATAACATTAGTTTTAATTGGTTTTCACACCACAGCTAAGATCCTTACTTAATTTCTAGCAAAGACAATTGAGCTAATAATAAAGCCTCAAAACAAGATAGAGCACAACAAGATCTGGAAATGTCCCACAGAACTCCAGTTTCTCTTACTTGGATCCCATCAAGTCAGTCAGAAGCAGATTTCTGGTTTCTAACCAAATGTCCCTTCTCCAAGTAAAAAAGAAAAAAAAGCCCAACTTTAAAATATATGTTTTATGCTTTAAGTTCAGGCACATTTCCCCAGTGGGGGCTTTCCTGGGCAAGCTGAGGTTCTGGTGCAGCTCTATAGGCCATAGAACAAAGCTTCCCAAAAAGCAGGGAAGCTGCCTTCAACACGTCCTGACAATTCCTGTGCAAAGAGGGAGGTAAAAACACCCAACCAGACAAAAAAAATAAAATAATCAAACACACACAGAATGAAGAGGTGTCATTCAACCAATTTATACTCTACCTATTTCAGAGGAAGAAGAAAAGCACTCTACTTGCTCCCCTAAAAAAACCTAAACACTCCTTTTCCTCACTCCCCAAATCCAATCACCTCTTGCGCAATATCTTACATAAATCATTGTTCATAGCAGTTATCCCTCACTTCAGACCAAACCAATCCTTCCAGAAATAGCTCTTCTCTAAACTTCACTTGCATCACATATAACATGCTGACCTCTAAGGCCAGTAAGCACATCTCATCTCCCTAGAGATAAAGCACTACAGATACTTCCAGCATTAAATACTAGAGCCTTAGAAATGTGCTAGTTTATGCTTTAAACATTAGTTCAGTGTTTCAATTGCAATAATTGGAACAGCTTCCAAGGTGATGCCCCCTCAGAGAGGAGCAGAATGAGATCTTACAGCTCTTCATTTCTATTAGTCACCTTCAAGGCAGAAAGCACCACTCATGTGAATGCCAGAGCCTGAAATATGGGAACCTGAGCTTCCCTCACTCAGCAAGCTTTGCAAATGGTACACATGTTTAAGATTTACCAGTTCCCTGGATCCAAAATAAACATGGTACTTTTAAAACATGAGTTATGGTTTACAGCTCCCGGGGGCTGTGACTGCTCTTAGGTGTTACCAGAACTTATAGGTTGCTTCACAATTAACAATAAATGTGCAAATACTGGGACAGATTTCAACTTTCCACAAAGGATGGACATTCTTCAGGACAATGGGAAGAAACCTAATGCATCACTACGGGTTGGAGGCTGGAAAGCAGCCAAGCAGAAAAGGCCCTGGGGGTGCTGGTCAACAGCAGCTGAACATGAACCAGGTGTGCCCAGGTGGGCAAAAAGGCCAAAGACACCAGGCTTGCATCAAAAATAGTGTGGCAGCAGGACCAGGGCAGTGTTTTTATCCCTGTGCTGACCCTGTTGAGGCCCCTCGAGGGCTGTGCCCAGTTCCGAGCCCTCACGGCAAGAGAGACATGGAGGGGCTGGAGTGTGTGCAGGGAAGGGAACGGAGCTGGGAAGGGGCTGGAGCAGCAGGAGCAGCTGAGGGAGCTGGGGGGGCTCAGCCTGGAGAAAAGGAGGCTCAGGGGGGACCTTCTGGCTCTGCAACCCCCTGACAGGAGGGGGGAGCCGGGGGGGGTCGGGCTCTGCTCCAAGGGAACGAGGGACAGGAGGAGAGGGAACGGCCTCCAGCTGTGCCAGGGGAGGCTCAGGTTGGACATCAGGAGGAATTTCTCCCTGGAAAAGGTGGTCAGACACTGGCACAGCTGCCCAGAGCAGTGGTGGAGTCCCCACCCCTGGAGGTATTTAAAACATATGTGGATGTGGCACTTGGGGACATAGCTTAGTGGTGGCCTTGGCAGTAATGGCTTAATGTGTGTGTTAATTAAGACTCAGTTATCTAAAAGTCCTTTTCCAACCCAAACAATTCTATGATTCCCAGAGAAATGTCCTCACTGCCTCTGTATCCCTGCTACAGGCAGCCTGCACAGACTATTCCTGCTGACAGTATCATCTTCTGCACAAAGAGAAAGGAAGCAGCTGGATTGAGCTGTATTGTGGATGAGCAGTACAACAACCCCTCTCACTTCTCACTCACATCCCATCAGGTCATCCATACTGTAGATATCTATTTTCTTTCTAAGTTATAACTTTATGATGCCCCTGATACTTTCAAACATGTTTGCATACACTTGTATGACAGGAGATGTAGTAGATGCATCAGTTCTGTGTTTTGGGTTAGGTATTGTCACAGACAATGTTTCAAATGAATGAAACCTGGAAACAGTTTTATGATTTGTTATCCTAGATATGCCTGGAAATGTTGTCATGACTCTCATAGCTTTCCTCCAATATTCAGCATTGTTTTGACAGAACCAAAACTTCATGTGCATTTTTCTTAGTTTTGAATGAAACATTTGCCAGGAATGCTTTTTAGGGTCACAGTGGAACTTACACAGAGATCCACAACTGAGCAACATTACAGGCAAAGTGCTCCACTGTGGGAAACAAAAAATTTCTCAGTTTTTTGTCTATTCTGGAAAAAACAACTGAACTGAGAGTACACAACATCCTATATTGTAAATGTAGATATCTGGCTACAAAATCTTGACAAGTTTGTAGGTATGTTCAACACAAACACATTTTTCATGAAATTAAAATATGTTTTGGCTCTTTTATTTCATTAAAGAAACCCAAACAAACTGCACAAAAAGCTTCAGTTCCAAAAAATGCTCCAACCAGCAACCGAAATCAGCATTGCAAGGCCTGGCCCTTAGTTCATGTTTAAAAATAATTCCTTTGGTATAAATACATATTTCATTATTTTCACCTTGCTTCCTTATCCTTTTGAAAATATAAGGAAGTATTTACATACCCACCTCCTCTCCACACAATTACATATCAGGATGGCAGAAAATTCCTGGTTTACTCACTATTTGCCTTTTACAGAGTTTACAAACCAGTAAGAAATGAAAATATTTGAAGCTAAATTAGTTTTATGCTGACAACTCATATAAATTACCGGACTTCAATTTGAGTTTGTTTGGGTGATGGAGAATGGCACCTAACCTTTCAGCTCTGCTATTCCAAGACAGAATCATCCTGAAAATACAGCCAGAGCAATGAATTGCCTCTCACACTGAGAAGCAGGTGACTTACATTGCTTGGGACTGAGGCACAGCCTAACAAACTATTACAGAATGGTATCTTTGATTTTAAATTAAATGTCAAGCATAGTTATACAGCGGTGAAGTACCTTCAGCTGTCTGGTAAAAGTGTAACATATTGCATGCAAAATGTAAGGAGATAAGATAGAAAAACCCAGCCAACCAGAAAGCCTGGGCTGCAGGAGGAATGAGCCCAGAATAGAGACAGACAAGCCTGGAGACTCCAATTTACTCCACTGCCTGGCTGTCACACTCCAGTCGGATTCCAGGGAGCTGCACAGGCACAGGACGGAGAGAGGGCACCAGTTCAGGGGGGTTTGCATGGGAAAGGAAAGATTTCTGAATGTAAGGAAGAACCTTCAAATTTATGTTACTGAACAAATCATTAAAAACAAGCTAACAGGAAAGTTAATTTGCAGGCAATTCAGTTTTCCCCAATCTGTTCCAACACCTAAAAGTTTTTGTGGGATGAGGTGCATTTGTCATAAGGCAAGAAAAGTCACAAGTGTCCTTGTCTACAGGTATGAACACCATCTTTAGGAGCCCAAAAATATATTATATGACCTCAGGAAGTCACTGGGAGACCATGCATGATGCCACTGAGGTGACTCAGTGCTGAAATCCCACGTGATATTGTGATAGTTTCAGTCTAGGCCTTCCTGGAGTAATTGTATATTTGTAATATATGTAATATATATATATATATTTTATATAGCTTTGCTATTCCATCTTTTTCTTTCTTCTGGGAGGTTTCTGCTGTAGTCTGTGGGGTTTGGCAGGAAGACAACTACAACCGGCTACAGACATCAGACTGTCCTGGATGTCTGTTCCCACGTGTCACTTGTGGGGCTCCTCTGTGAGGAGGCAATGAGGTTACTCTGTGTCAGACACTGCCAGTTCCATAACAGCCCCACCACAGGTCAGTAAAACACCAAACAGCAGCAAGGAAGAAAACCAAGAAACTATCCTGGAAACACACACAAAAAAAGAAAATGTAGAAAGACATATCCAACAGACAGAAGACACATTTTACAGAATGGTCTTGGTTGGAAGGATTTTAGAGATCATCTCATTCCACCCCCTGCCATGGGCAGGGACACCTCCCACCATCCCAGGTTGCTCCAAGCCCTGTCCAACCTGGCCTTGGACACTTCCAGGGATGGGGCAGCCACAGCTTCTCTGGGCAACCTGGGCCAGGGCCTCCCGGGCCAAGGCCTCCCCACCCTCACAGCCAAGAATTCCTTCCCAATATCCCATCTAACCCTGCCCTCTGTCCGTGGGAAGCCATTCCCCCTGTCCTGTCACTCCAGCCCTTGTCAATAGTCTCTCTCCATCTTTCTTGCAGGTCCCTTAAGGCCCTGCAAGGCCACAGTCAGGTCACCCCAAAGCTTCTCCTCTCCAGGCTGAACAATCCCAGCTCCCTCAGCCTTGCAGGCTTCAGGAGAGCCGTGTTATCCACTAGATAGAAAACAGATTTTATACACAAGACTACAAGCTGGACAAAGCTGGACTCCAGGGAGTGGCAATACAGCACCTTATTACCAGTCCCTGTGTCTTGTCACCAATCACCACCAAAACCCTGGTCTTTATGTCACGACTGAAAACTCTGCTTCAGATTCCACCAGTGCACAGGGGAACAGGTGCATTTTGGCTGCATTATGGCATTTAGACTTTCCACCCTTTTTAAATTCCTGCTAAAAGTATGTGCCATAAAGTGATCAGGAGCTTTAGATAATCAATATTCCGTTCCTGTGATGGTCTCGCTCTAAAATTTGTGCTCTCTGAAGTTGTCACATGAAACATTTTATACAAAGATATATAATAATAATGGCCAGTCTTCGCGAGCGAAGATTTGGGAAAGGTCATTAACCCTTCGAGCCTGCGCAGTGGATTTTTTAGGTGAGACACAGCTTGTGCTGAACTGAGCCCACCCTTTAATCCTGAGGTTCATCTGCCGGGGCCGAGCAAGCTTGGACAGTGGCAGTGAGGTCCCCAGGACGTAGGTTTGTTTAGAGTGACCTTCTCTTAGATGGATTGCCTCACAGGGCTGACGAGCTCCATCTGCCCGGGGGGCTGGGAATCGAACCCGGGTCGCAGCAGTGAAAGTGCTGCACCCTAACCACTAGACCACCAGGGGCCCCTATACAAAGATAAGTCATAATATAAAGCAATACTACAAAATATTTAAAAACTTGAGGTGGTTCTCCAGTCCTGTGTCAGTGGGTGAAATGGAGGATTTAATCAGCCTACAAATAAAAATGCAGTCGTGACTGATCGACAGATTTCATAGTCTCGGGAGTCAGAGCAGTTTAAATTGTGAAGCATATGGCTTTTATAGCTTCAGTTAATTTGGGCCTTTTTACTATGAAAACATTTTAAACACCTGTCATTTTTAACTTATGAAGTTATTATCGGGCTCAGCTAACAACAGAATATTGCATATTACTGAAGTAATTAGTAACCAATTTTCTCAAAAGGCTGAATTTTTTAAGAACATGGTAATAAGTCCTTTCATCTTCATAAGCTCTTTCAGGATCCAATATCGACAATTCCATTTCCAACAGTCACAGATGAAAACCTGCTGCAATCTCACCTTTGCCTGACAAATCACTGCTAATGCCATGAGAATGCTCATTCAGATGCTGATCTGTTGCTTATTCAACCACTATAGTTTCTGATTGGAGTCAAGTAGTTATGAATATTTTTATCCTCAAGCTTGAGATATCCTTTTCTGAAGGAAAGCTAATAACAAAGCTAATAACTCTGAGAACTCTCATTCCACTCAACAGCAAACTGAGAAACACGTTGCACTGCTCATCCTCCCTTCAGTGGGCAGAGTTTCCTGTTCACATCATATGATGACTTCATTACTATCACTCCTGATCTCTTCACCTTCAGCGAGACAGTTTGACTGTGTTACAGATATTTGAGCAGTAGATTTGCCTCACTGTGCTTGATGGAATCGGGGCTTACATTTGTAGCCATAAATTATGGCCCATGTAATTTTACTATATAACATACTACTGTTGTGTCATTGTAGGAACTGCACAAATTATAAAATTGTAGGAACTGCACAATCTATAAAAGTATATTTCTGGCCCTTATAAAACATTTTAGAGCTACTATCACAAGTCTTAATTTTTCAGAAAATGTTCAAATCGGAAACTTTTCTGCAAACACCCCCTGCAATTGCCAAACCAGAAGGAACAATGCTGAGCTTCAGTGAGGTTTGGATGCACCATGGTGCAGCCACCTGGACAGCATGGAGACATTCCAGGTAATCTTTGGAGACAAGGATAAAAATAATATGATATTCAATGTAAATAACATGGAAGGAAGTCACTTTACCCAAGACTCAAAAGAGAGCTGAAGTCAACAGCATGTTGACTTCCTACTCACCAGAAGGTTTCTCTTCCCACTGTACACCAAGGAGAACAAGCTTGGAATAGATCCCAAACACTTTCTGAGAACCATTTAACTGAGTAACTACTTCTGACACAATGGGACCATATAATTGATGATTTAGAGATCAGAGCAAGACTAATTACAGACATTTGTACCTGCTGTCTATATCTGAAAGCATTATTTTAATGTAATAGAAGTAGTAAAAGTATTAAAATCAAGCCAATGCATATGAAAGTCAACCTGTGTTTATTCTTAAATACTGCAAGGCAATCCTTCTGAGGGTCTTCTAATAACACACCATATTCTTCCTCTTGCCTGTAGGAAAACTTTGGCCATCAGGTAACAGCCGGAGGTCAGTCTGAAGGGAACACAAAGCACTGGATAAATATTGCAGGATCAATACTCTTTCAAATCATTATTGAAGCAATCAGGATATATTTAATGAAAGAAATTCATCCAGCCCCTTCAGGCAGGCTGTTTGCTTCAAGAGGGAAGGAAATGACCAATTGTAAAAGAATATTAAATCAATTCTCCACTGCTAAACAGGGGAACCTGCACTGTTGGACTGGGCGTTTTTTTCAGGCTAATAATAAATTTGCTACTGGAGGATGCTAAAAAATAGTTATTCCAAAATATGTTTGTAAGGATTCCTAGTCACAGAGTCACAGAATGGCCTGGGTTGGGAGAGACCTTAAAGTCCATCTCAATTCCATCCCTATGGGCAGGGACACCTTCCACTAGCCCAGGTTGCCCCAAGTCCCGTCCAACCTGGCCTTGGACACTTCCAGGGATCCAGGGGCAGCCACAGCTTTTCTGGGCAACCTGGGCCAGGGCCTCACCTCCCTCACAGCCAAGAATTCCTTCCCAATATCCCATCTAACCCTGTCCTCTGTCCATGGGAAGCCATTCCCCCTGTCCTGTCACTCCAGCCCTTGTCCATAGTCTCTCTCCCTCTTTCCTGTAGGTCTCTCCAGGCCCTGCAATCAAGTTCAGGGTCAGGTTTCACACACAGAGTTGTTTCACCCCCGTTACTGTTCCTCAGTTTTTAATTCTTCTGTAGTGTCATTCTTTAGCTGAGCCACTCCTGAACACACCAAGAGGTTACAGAAAGTATCTTCATTTGCTCATTCTGGCCCCCAAAAGGGGGTTAAAATTTTAACAAACTGCTCTTAAAAACTGAAGTGGTGAAAAAGGCTGCTACATAAATCCAAATTTTCTATCTACTTTAAAAAAAAAAAGGTCAATATAATGATTTTCCTTGAAGCAAACAGAGCCCAACCAGTTAGGGGATAAAGACTTCACCCTTTTTAAGTTAACACCATTCAACTACTATCTCCCTAATAACTTCTGGGTATGGCACTGACTTCTAGATATATACACTTAATCCTACTTTATCCAGCAGGCTTGGCAGCTGGCATAATTTTGCAGGGAAATGCAGGCAGACACACTGTGGTAAACAAGATCAGTAACTTTTCACTCCTTCCAGGAGCCAGTGACAGGGCACAGTGCACTCAGACATTATTTACATGTCCAGCAAGGACTGAAGCTGTGATGACTCAGCCCCACTGCACAGCCCCAGTGGAATGAACACACATCCTGTCAGTTCAGCCTCTGATTATTTGATCTACCAAGAATAAAAAAGTTTTAGAGACTTGAAAATGAAAAATTTCAGAGAATAGCAAAAAACAGCCATTGTTCAAGTCTAAAAATAGCCTAAATGTATAGTAAATTCATTATTTTTTCCTATAAATCTAGAATGAGTTAAAGCTGTTAGTAAAGCTTTTCTGCACTCTCAAGGAAATTTCACTTTTAAAGCTTTACCCTGAGAGGAGCTCAGTTATTCAGAGCACAGTGCTGATAACACCAAGGTTGTGGTTTGATCCTTGCATGGGCCATCCACTCAAGTGTTGGACTCAACGGCCCTTTGGGTCCCTTCCAACTCAGCATATTGTGATTCCACGTGCCTGTGTTTAAGATTGCAGTGACAGGTTGGTCCAAGGGGGCAAGGAAGTTGTTTTGTTGTAGGAACACGTTCACAAAGGTTCCCCCACACGTTAAGTAATTGCAAAATCACTTCCCACATGCAAATAAAGAAATTCACAGTATTTATCCTACTCCGAGGATGCCATTTCCAGGCAGAAAGAAGAGAAAGCCTCTTGCCTTAAGAATGGGAAAGTTTTGAAGCAAACACTCCAATTTGTTAAGGTCATGTTGGTGTATTGCCCACAGCAGAGGACACAACGCAGAGGCACAATAGAGGTTCCTACAAAAAGGAAAGAGAGATGCGACAGTGAAATTAAGTGAGGATGTAATTATTCCAGTATCTTTTGTTTAATGTTCTTCAAGATTAAGACCATAGTGGGAAGAAACTGGTGTTTAAAGGCTTTTTCCTAAAGAAAACCCCTTTTAGTAACTTGATAACAGCTCAAAACTGTGCTTACAGGTTTTAGAGCTCGATTGCTTATATGCAGGGACATCAAACATTCCAAAGTCACTACTATTGACAAGGTAAATTTTTAAGTTATTTTATTATTGACCCATTGGTCAATTAAAACACCTTTACTCTGCATTTCCTGCATGAAAATAAAAGCCACTTGAGAACCATAGGTGTTTGGAAGCAAAGAATTAGCAACAGCAAACTACTAAAATATCTGCAACCAAGTCTTGTTTCAAATTAAAAAGTTCTTAATGAGGCAGCTTTGAAGTTTTTGGGTTTGGTTTTTGTTTTAATTTGATTATAAGAATACTTTTCCTCTTTCTAGTGCTGTCCTGCCCACTACCACACCACCAGGCCAGACCACACTTCTATTGAGCAGGTTAAGTTACTGTGAGGGCTAATTACAATTTTCCAGCTGAAAATAGGTGTATTCTGCTTTCAGTAGGCAGTTGGCATTTCATTCTTTAGGGATGACATGTCATTACAGTGTTACATCTAAAGGTTAAAATCCTTGCACACCACTGGAAATTTTAAGTAGTGTATTGAAAAGCCACTGTCATTATTTATAATGGCTTTCCCAGCTGCAGAGGGTGGTGGATGGCACAAATTAAATGTTTGCTTGAGAGAAAACCTTCTGTAATAATAACAAAGTAAACAACAAACTAGAGATGGTTAGCCAAGAATTAATTGAAGTGTGACCAGAAATGAGCCTGGAAGGCACAAACTCCTTTACTCAGAAGCCATTCTACGGAATATCTACAAGAGCAAGTTGGGAATTTCTCATTTCTGAGCAAAGTCCATGGAAAAAACATTTCATGCCATGTAAGCAAGCTGTATTGTATCAGCTCTGCACCTTTCTTTTCTTAGGGGTGCAAATTTAATTGCCTCATTTGCAGTCATTTGTAGCTTTGTCCTTCACAGGTTGCTGTGAAAGGAATATGAGAACTGTTCTTACATCTGACACATAAACACAGACCCTGCTGCAAGAACAGGCCAAGAGAAAAGGGTCCAAGGAAGTGCAACTTCTGGGAGCCAACAGCACAGGCTGCTCTGGTCAGGGGAAGGCAGGACAGAGTCACTGCGGGCTGAGAGACCACAAAATGCAACAAACACCACAGAAAACAACACACAGTGACCAAGGGCTGCACTGGAGCTGGGGATGCTACAGCAGGGACACTACAGCAACAAAACCCTACCCTAGAAATCAGGGTCAAACATCATCTCATCTTCACTCCCAAAAGAGACTCTAAATGGACCCATCTTCAAACAGTTTCGCACTGATGGATACAAAAAAACCCCAAAACCCAAGGGAAACAAACCCCTAAATTCTTGTCTGTTGTCCTCTAGTTCTTTATGTCTGTCATTGGAAATGGAAGATAATAATGATCTGGAGAATCTTAAGACACTGAAGAGGAAATACAACTCCAATTGGACTGAACTTCAGCATCTGTTACTTCCATAGAGAGAACAACTGCTTTAAATATCTCTCCATCTCTAACAAACATTCAAGGCATAATTTATTTGGTAATTGTTCCCCTATACGAGGGATGCAGTCTTAAAACTGGTATTTAAAACAAACCAAACACGACCAACAACAATCTCCCCACATCAAATAAGATCAAAAAACAGTAATGTGGAGGGTATGGAAAAAGTTTTAATTGTTTCCCTTAACATTCTGTTCTAATGTATCCTTTTCTTATTAACTGATCAACATTTAAGTATCCTCAAAGTGCTATAAAATAAGAGTGTTCCATTTTAGCAACAGGCTCTTTAGACACTGGAAAATCGCACATGTTCCAGGGAAACCTCAAGTGTGTTTTGACACACACTGAGCAGATAAAGTGATTCTGCCACTTGTTTACAGAACAAGTGACAATATTATTTCAAAGTTCTAGAGGAAGTGATAGACAACTGGTAGCCTTCAGGAAGCTCCCAGACTTGCAAGTGCTGCAGCATTTTGGCACCACACTCCAAGCTGTGGACAAGGCTGTCACCTCCCTGATGGCTCTGAGCCACTCCAGTCACAAATCAGACCTTCCAGCACTGCTCTGAGATATAGATACTTCCATAATTTGAGATATTTGACCTTTTTTTGTACCATCTTTACTCTTAAATCAGATATATTGTGATTTTTCTATGCTCTGTTTAGTGCTACACCAGTGTGGCAGGAAGGTTGTGGTTGTTCATTCACCAGGCAGGTGGTTTGAAACTGTGGTTGACACCACAAAGACCATGGAACTCATTGGAGAAACTTAACTCTTGGATTTCAGGCTCACTTTGGGGTTGGGGAGTGTGTGGAGCTTGAAAGGGAAAAAAAAAACCCAAAATTTTTGAGCTTTGAAATTCATTTACACAACCCAATAGCTCAGAATTTGAACAATGAAATAAAGTATTTTAAATATTTCTTTTTCAAAGTGCAAAGGGAAAGAGAAAAGAGCTGCAGCCCCACGGGAAGGCCTCCAAGTCAGATATAAAAGCTGCTATTGAGAAAAAAAGTAGTACTGCTATACTGTTGTAAAGTATAATAAATTGTTTATTTCTTGAGAGATCTGGGGAGCATTTGATTGCAACAGCAATGCAATGGACTCAGGACATTTTTGAGGATTCAGTTGCAATTGAGGCCCTCAATTCCACAAATATAAATGCAACCCAAACCTCCACACAGCAGGTCTCTCTCACCTGGAGCACATGTGAAGCATGAGGACTTCTGAGCTCAGCTGGAAAAATGTGAGTTCACAGAGTTTCTTTACTCTAAAGAGGGCAAAGATTTATTTTTTTTTTTGACTCCTTGAGATGAGCCATTTTTGTCTCACTCTGTTCATTGAGAAGACGGCAATTTAAAACAAACATTCGAGCACATTTCCTTTGCCCCCCTGACACGTGAGAGAAGATGGCATTTGTTTTTCAGAAAGCTCACAGATACACTTGCTTATATTTTTCATAATTCTAAATTTCTTTTGTTTAAACAAAGTAAAATTGAATTCTTCCTAGACTTCCTCATGTGCAAACCCACTGGCACACTAAGAACAAGATTTGGAACAGGACTCACTCCTTTGAGTGGGACGTCTTTTCCTATTTGTGAGCCATGTATATCTTTAGATCTCACAGACAGCAGTGGATTTTCCAAGGACTTTATTGGAGCACCTAAACCAAACTGGACAGAATTTAAAATGCTCAGCAATCAACAGTTCTTGTTTATAATCCTCCACAATTAATGAGCCTAGAGACATTATGAAAATTTTTTGAAAATTTCTGGATCCTTGTGCTGGGACACAAAGAACATTCTTTGTTCTTTCAGTTCTTTGGCATCTGAGCTGTCTCTTAGTGCTGGTTTCTCCTTAGAAGCTTTTGTCATGAAACTTCTGTCAGCTTGGAGTCATCTGTGAGCCAAGGAAGAGCAATTCAGGTTCACATATTGCAATTTTGTCACGTCTTGATATTCTTTCACTCTTCAGTACATCCCTGACACTTCACAGATATTCACTGGCTTCTGCCCAGAATCAGCTCGTGGACCCACCATGAAGCTAAAAAGCTGATGTATTCAGTAGACCATGACTGGTGTCACTACCCTCAGGCAGGAAACATGGACAAAGAAATTAAGTCTTGTTGTGGTTGTGGTTTTGTTTTACAAGAAGAATGTTTCAGCTGAGCTCAGACATTGATTGGAGCAACACAAGAGATTATGAGAAACAGGACAAGACCAGGATAAAAGGCTTTGAGATATTAACAATCTCTCCCTCAGCCTTTATGAGACACCTGAGCCTCCAACTACAGCTGTATTTACATCTCCCTTTCCTTCCTTTGCTGCCCACATACTCTACGTGCTCAGGAGTGTACCCAGCTCTACACTGACTTCTCCCAAAGCCTTTAGGGGACACAGCAATGAAAGGAAAAGAACTGAAGTTCATAAATTGAAAAATAATGTAAATGTAAATGAAACCAATTAGGAAGTACAATGGATAAAAAGAATTTCAGAGCTGAAAGGACATATTTGCTCATAAAAAGTTTCGAAGCTGTGGCAGGACATGGTGTGTCAAATGATAAGGTGGGGAAGAGGACAGGTTTTCTGTAGGTTGTAACAAACAGATTTCAAAACATTACTAATGAGCTACACATACTCCTGAGACACATTCATCAGGTTGAATTTAGATATGTCATGTAGATGGTATTCAGATGACCTTTCTCTTCAAAGCATCCTTTAAGGCAACAAGATAAAAAATTGTTGATTTTTTTTAATCACTATTAGGTGCCACATGCAAAAGCAACAAAATCACAGCCAAATGATATTTAAAATATTCTGTTTTAATCACACAAATTAAGAAAATATTTGCAGCCATCAGGAAAGAATTTAATCTGAAAATACTTTAGATTTTTTTTTTCTACCTCCAAAGAAGCTATTGTATGCCAAGGAATTCTTTGCTTCAACATTTCTTAACAGTTAAAAGCAGTTGAGGAAATAAAAGTTTATAAAAGCAATTTTAAAATTTTCAGAAAGTAATTTTCAAGCAGTGACTAAAAGGGTATAGAAGAGTGATTTTTAAAAATATTCTTTTCTCTCAACTTGTCTGTCATTCTATGAGGAAGAGGGGGAAAAGTGTAAAGCCAAAAATCAAAAGCATTAACCATCAAATGCAGAATTCAGCTGATTAAGAACATAAGAAGCCACAATCATTTTCTGAAACCTTTCCATTTCTTGGTTTCTTTCATCCTTGGAAGTGAAATCCAGAACTTCTGAGATTAAAATAATCCTGCCAAAACATCCTGAGCCAACTCTGAGAGCTGCACATGTATGTTTAAGAGCAGAAAGGGCATTGCAGCAGTTCTGGCAAACTGGGACTGCAAAGTGTGTTCGGGCCAAAAATCCCATTGAAATGTGTGCTTGAAGTGTGCAACAGCCAAGGAAAGCCTCAAGTCCCTCACAATTCCTTTCCTGCTGATCCTTTTGCAAGACTTCAATGTGTAACACCTTCTTCCCCCTGCACTTGCAGGCATAACATCAGCAGCACAATATGCAGCTTAAGTTAATTTCTATTAAGTTAATTTCTATTAAAAAGAAGATCTCACCGTGTTACCCAACTTCAGCTATAAATTTTACCTGCTTTGTGAAGAAAGTAATATTGTCTGATATCTTTTCTATTCTTTACTCATCAAGAATGCACAGATCAAAGCTGGTTTATAATTATTTTTTGAAAATCACAGCACTCAAGGGAAGAGTCACTAAAGATCCCAAATCTCCCGAGTCAGCATTCAGTCTGCCACACTTGGACATCCCAGAGGAGGAATTACACATTTTAATATTCTTTTTCTTGTTGTGCAAAGAGCTCTTCTTCAGGACTTTATAACCTGAACACAGCTTGCTATACACTGGTTTGACCATGGAACTAGTGCACTTCCCACATCCATCCCAGCTGTGTCCAGGGTGGAGCTACAGCTTGTGCACAGCCATTTTCCTCTGGTTCTGCAGCTTCCAGAAACATTACATGTGACAAACAGCTCACCACGTGTTCCACATTCCTTTATCTGTTAAAGGCACTGTTTTGGAGCAGATACAACAATTTACAATGGGAAGCACTTATGCAAACGTTCTCCTGTGGCTACATCAGTGGCCAGAAACAGTAAGAAAATCCCAGCAGAGTGAAGATGGTTGAGCACCCAATACCAAACATCACCTGTAGCTCAGATTCTCCCCCCAGTGTATTCCTGCCTGTATTCAGAGATCGCTGTGCAATTTGGAAACACCCCAAGAAGGAAATTCATTTTAGTAGGTGGCTCTGGAGGAGTTCAGCACCAGAACTCAGTAGCAGCAAAGCCAGATCAGGGAGGGGCAAGGACACAAAGGGGGAGGTTCCTTCATCCCTCTCCTGGGGATCACATGTGATCACATGTGCTTCCCAGAGACAGCTGCAGTGAAGTGCTGACAGGTCCTGGGGATGGACACCTCCAGTCATGGAATGGTTTGGCTTGGAAGGACCTTAAAACTCATCTCATTCCACCCCCTGCCGTGGGCAGGGACACCTTCCACTAGCCCAGGTTGCTCCAAGCCCCGTCCAACCTGGCCTTGGACACTTCCAGGGATCCAGAGGCAGCCACAGCTTCTCTGGGCAGCCTGTGCCAGGGCCTCCCCACCTCACAGGGAACAATTTCTTCCCAATATCCCATCTAACCCTGCCCTCTGGCAGTTGAAATCATTCCCACTTGTCCTGCCCACTGATGTGACACCAGGAAAAAGCTGAATGTTTTTTCCCTTAGAAGAGAAAAAATACAATCTTTTTCAGATAAAACACTGTAAATTACATTTCCTGATGTGCAGACAAACGAGTGCTTTGACAATCATTATGTTTCACACTTCAAGAAAGCCTCAGATCTCTTTAGGTATTGCAGTTCATTTTGGGGGAAGACTGCTCTATGTGACATGCAATGTTGTGCTCAAGGTTTGGCTGTGTATGTGGAAAATCTGACCTTCTTTAGACTATCTGATCTTCATAAAGACTGCACAGGAGACTATTTCCACTTTGTCAAGGGAACTCAACTCCCTGGTTTACCCTCATAGTGGAAAAATCCAGTTTAAAAACCGGTAAAATATTTATTATATACACTGTACAAAAAAATTTTATAATAGAAAATATTAAGCATTTATTAGCCTTCATTTTACATATTTAAAGCTATTTCATCAAAAAGTTTGGTAAAAACTAAAGCCGAGTATTATAATAGATTGAAAATATGTTTGCACTTATTTTCCCAGAAATTTTCCAAATAAAATTCTTGATTTCAAGATAATTGTGTCTTTGCTGTGGTTTAGAAGTAAATGGAATATCACCAATAGTGGGTCAAGAGAGAGTTTAACAAAAAAAACCCATAAACTGAACACAGTGGGTATGATGGCAGAAGAGCAAAACCACAAAATTGGTTTTAATCCAGACTTAATTTGAAAATTGGCTTTGATCAAAAGTTATTTTTAATTTCTCCTCACTAAACACAAGGCAAGATTTCCAGTTTTTAATAAGTATGTATTTCAACTTGAAAATATTATAAAAATGGTATCAAAATTATACTAAAACACAATTAATTTTGATAAACCCACAAAATATAACATTTTCAAATAAAGCCTCACTTAAATATTTACATAAATTATGAAATATGTCTCTTTTGACACTTGTTTTGGCCAGAATAAAAACTTAACCTTCATCCTTCTTTTGAAGGATTTTCCACATTTTATGGGCCATAATCAAATGTTCCATTAACATTCATTAAAATGTGTATGTTTTGGTCAAGTGGCTTTTCTTCCAAATAAAATTCAGTATAATTTCTAAACAAGATCAAGTTCCAGTGTTGACACAACCACCCACTAATTCCCATCCACCCTGTGTTCCTACAACAAAGATTATGGACAGCTGAAATAAAAAAAAAAAGTAACCAGGAAGGAGAAG
>NW_016690380.1:871064-878378 GCF_001604755.1 Lepidothrix coronata | reverse complement strand
GTGGGCACAGCCCCAAGGCTGCCAGAGCTCCAGGAGGGTTTGGATGATGCTCTGGGGCACAGGGGGTGACTCCTGGGGCTGGGCCTGTGCAGGGCTGAGGGTTGGACTGGATGGTCCTTGTGAGTCCCTTCCAACTCAGTCCATTTTGTGATTCTGAGTAAAACTGGATGTGTGCTTATGCAAAAGCCCCCCTCAGGCTTCAAAGCAGGCATGGTTTTACACACCTTTCTGTGGGGTAAAATGACTCAGTGTCTGAGATCAGCCACTCCAAAGGCTTTAGTTTCTGCCCACAGGAACACAGCCAACAGGACACCCTGAAGTCCTGGCTCTCCCCTCCCACCCATCACAGTCAGCCTGCAGCACTGTCCCAGGGTCAGGGCTTTACTCCAGCTTATCCACTGCTCGCCTCCCCAAACAGCCCTGGACAAGTTTTACAGCCCCAGTAACACACATTTCCAACCACACTACTGGTTTCTATCACCACTTTTTTTTCCAAGGGATGTAAAAATGGAAACTTATTCTTTCATTAGCAATATCCAGCTCCCAAAACCTGCCTGTTTGCTTTTAAAATCCTAGTCCCACTTGTTCGCCAACAGCTCCAAGTATATCTTATATGCAGAAAAACACTGCTAACAGTGTCTAGAAATAAATAAATCATAGCATGCTAAAGCTGAGAAATTCTCCCTAAAATGCAACAGAAATCCCTAGTGGAGGGAATCAAACAGCCTTCGGAGCGTGTCTGCTCATTTCCAACCTCTGCAAGTCATGCCAGCACCACTCCACAGCAGAGTTTTCTCCAGCTACTCAGTTTAACTTCTCTTAATAAATAAGATGTCCTAGAGCACAACATTCTGCAATTCCCAAGGGAAGAATAAATGGGGGGATGAGAAGAGAAAGAAAAGATCAGTTTCATCCAACACATTCTCTAGGTCTCATAACCTGGTTTTTATTTGCTAAAAATGGAAAGTTGGAGCTGCCTTTGAGACAGTTATAAAAATATAACGTATCAGTTTCCCTGGGCTCTCTAGTTCATTAAAGGTTGGGATTTTTTTCCCGTTCCTTTAAGACAACTGCCCTGCTGCAAAGGGCATTAGAAATCAGGATTGTATTTCAGCTGAAGACAGAGCGAGCAAAAAAGCTTTCCTAATTACATTGCTGATTACTTGAGCAGTCCTCCATTTGACAAAACAATTACACCAAAGAGAGGAGAATGTCTTCATTACACTGAAAAAAGAGAAAGCGTGGGTTTTTTCTGCTTTGAAATTTATGGACTGTGAGCTAGACATATAAACTTCTCCAACTCCAAAAGTCTAGATAAACTGGTATTTTCAGAAAGTTTTTTTTCCTGCACAAATATCTGTGCTACATAATTCATAATTTATGTTCTTTGTAGGTTCTCCTTCACCTACCAGGGACAAACTCACCTCAAACTGGAGCAGTAACACTATAGTCTCTGTTACTGGTTCCACTCCAGTGTATTTCTATTTATATTATGCAGAAGTCAGCAAAAAGTCAATGATCCTGCCACATCTGGCCATGCCAGAGGTGCAACACAGCTCAGTGTGACAGAAACACTTAAGCGGCTTAAAAGGAAAGGAAAAGAAAACCACCATAGCAAGTCCCAGCTGTAAAATCTAACTCCATAAAAAACTGCTGTGCTAACACCAGGCTGGTGCTGGTTGCCATCCAGATAATAAATCATCATCTTCCCAGCTTCAACCTTCAAAATAATCTCAATATTTGTTCTTTGACCACCCTTTTAAACCCTGTTTTTCAGATGGGTGACCGGGGAAGGTTGGCAGTCAGCCCCTCCCTTTCCTGATGGCAGTAGGAAGCCCCAGCTGATCTCAGTTCCAGGGCTAACTGGGTTCATCTGGTTAGCCAGAACCCCACTCATGAATTGATCATCCCAGACACTTCCCAGGGTCTGGCTATATTTGGGTATGTTCCCAGGAACTGAGCATGAGACAAGAACCACCGTCTTTTGAACATTGGAAAATAGGGGAAATAGAGGATCCATCAAGAGGTTAAACAGAAGCAGCAGCTTCACAGAATGTGCTGAGTTGGAAGGGACCCACAAGGACCATCCAGTCCAACCCCTGGCCCTGCACAGGTCCATCCCCAGGAGTCACCCCCTGTGCCCCAGAGGATCATCCAAACCCTCCTGGAGCTCTGGCAGCCTTGGGGCTGTGCCCACTGCCCTGGGGAGCCTGGGCAGTGCCCAACCAGCCTCTGGGGGAAGAACCTTTGGCTGAGATCCAACCTGAGCCTGCCCTGACACAGCTCCAGCCATTCCCTGGCTGCTGTCCCTGGTCCCCCCAGAGCAGAGCTCAGTCCCTGCCCCTCCTCTGCCCCTGCCCAGGAATTGGAACTGCAGTGAGGTCTCCCCTCAGCCTCTCTGTAGCATGGGACGTGCTTCTCTGCTGCACAGGAACCACTGCCAGTCAGGTACAGTCAGGACTAGGAGAGTTATCTGCTTTCATGGCACATAAGGTTCCTGTGCTTATTCCCAGTCTAGAAGTCCATTTGCTCTGTGTCACATAGGGCTGCTCCATAAAAACATGGACACATTTCCTTCTTTACCTCTCCTACCACAGCCACGCTCGGAACCACCCACTTGCACTGCACGGGCACCACAACCCCAGTCCTGCAACCCCACAGCCACCCCACCCCTCCTTGTGGAACTCCTTGCCCTTGGACACCTCATTGCAGCCAACTTGCAATGCCAAGGAAACAGAAAGGAGAGCTCAGATGCTCTGGGTGACCCCCATCAGTGAATTCTGACTCAAAACCTTCGCCAGGAACCAGCAGCAGCCACACTTTCAATTAATTACCCACCAAATCATACCAGTCACATTTTTGACTACTATAACCTTTCCACACCAACTCATTTGATTATTTTAAGATTAAAAGCTCAACAATTAGCTGCCATTTAGTGATTTCAATTATTAGTATTTTATGAACAATGATATGTGAGTAGTGGGACTCAGGAACAATTAAACTTGCTCATTGCAGAGCACCATGAGCTTGTTTACTGTAACTGCTCTAAGTGATCTTTCCCTTCTGCTTTAAAAATAAAAAGACTCATTTACATCACCCCCAATGGTCCAATTTCAGGCACAGTTTTTAAGGCTAACGTTTTGAGGAAGAAAGCACACATTGCACTAGTAGTCCTACAGCTCTGATGATACAAATAACCTGCACATTTTTCTGTTCCAGTGGCATGTTTCCACCCTAATTGCTATCAACAGCACAAATAACAACCTCAACTTCAGCAAAGTACCATTTGGTCTATGTTTATAAGGGAATAAAAAGCTCAAATTCTACTGTCCAGCCCTCTTAAGTAGCTCAAAGCTCAGGTAGCTTAAAGTGCAAATATCTCAAGCTTTACAGCCAAGAAAATTCCTTGAGTTTCTCTCCATTCCCCAGCACCCATTATCCCTGGGCCACCCTCTTAAATACACAGATATAAATGTATGTATACTTAAATAAAATATACATGTATTCACACATCATTGTATCAAAGAGCAAGGACAGGCACATTTATTTCTTGATATACAACAACTCCTTGACCAACTTATCTGGAGGCATGCCTCCTTTCACAGACAGACCTCCTTTTTAAGGGAACACCTGAGCCTTGTCCCCCCCAGGTGAGGCTCCTGCTCCAGCAGCTGCTCCCACCCTGCCTTCCTTGGTGAGGCACTGGGGGAAGGGAGCAGGGCCGTCATCTCAACAGATTTCACCAGGGCTAAACTCAAAACCTAAGTTATGCTCCTCCTGCCAAAACATTCTTATCTAGAAGTCTTCCAATATTGAGAAGATTCACACTGAAAGGTCTCTGTTATCAGCCCAAATTGTGCAAGTAATTCCTTAGTTCTTGTGCAATACTCAAATTTCACAAACCAGAACCATGTATGTTCTCTCTCCATGGAATGTTAACTGTTCCTTCTACTTTGATCACAATCAGTGCTCCATCTCTGTATGGATTGAGAGAAAGGGGCAGACACTCCATTCCCTAAAACTAATCTAATTTTAATGAAAAATAAAGTTGCACACATTTATGAGGATAAAAGAAGTATGGCTTGGTAGCCTTGTGGTTACTGTATTCTGTGCAATGTGAAACCTGAGCTTCCAGCTATATCATAAACAGCTTGTTTTGTACCCAGTGACAGCCACCACAGGGCACATCCAGGGCTGTATAGCAATCAGGTGTGGTGGAACCCTGCACATGCCTCCCAGCAAGCTGCCCTTCAGCTGCACTCAGCACCATCCTCCTCCTTACACTGATTGCCTGAATTTCTGCACAGCCACAAAGCTTTGGGACATCTTCCCATGGAGATATCCTTCATTGCTGCACTAGGAAAGAGAATTAAATGCAAATGCCCCATTCTCCAGAATGAAGATTGTAACCTGTAGGATTTTACAGAAAATGTGGTAGCAGCACCATTTTCTGTGATACCATCACTTGATGGTGTGTTGGGGGATTTTTTAAAAGACACATCTCTTCTAAAGAACTGCAGATATCTATTCTTGTCCTATCCTCTGGTGCCTAAATCTCCTTTAGATTCATTTTAAATCTTGCCCAGTTCAGATCTCCATGTTCAGAGCATGGCAAGAATTCAGTGACTCCCCCTGGCCAGTTCTAATCAGCCTGTCTGGATTAAATATTTGCAGTATCTATCTACACATACCCATGTATTTGGGAAGCAAAAAAACAGTCTCCTGACTTGGAGAGCTTTCTACCAGTAAGGCCAAGAGTTCAGCCAAAACTGTAGATGTCAACATCCATTATTCAGCTCAGTTCTTCCTTGTCAGAAATTGGTGTTAGAGGTCCAGTTGCCACAAAGAGCTGAAATCAGTAGGATGGAATCTGTTCCTTTCCAGAGGACTGAACTCCAGTTTGTCTGAAACTTCAGGAGAAGCAGATTCTGAAACAACTGGTAAAAATAAATGCTGACATTTCAGCATATTTAAAAGGACAGATTCTCCAGCCTTCTGTAGTTGAGGAACTGTGGAGTTATAACACATTGTGCAATACTGTGGTAAACCCAGGGTAGTAAAATGAGTCTTTAAATCACATCTTGCTTTATGTCCACGTATAAAAATAGCATTATCACTCCATGTGCATAAAGAAAACTTTATAAAAATGTAAGAAGCACTTCATTTTCTCCTCTGTCTGTGTTAGGATGACATATTACGATGGACATACAAACTGAGAGTGAACATACAGTGGAGATAAGGGCATAGGCATGTTCCTGTCTTTTTTCTGCTCTCCATAGCCTAATCTCACAGATTCTAAAGAGAGATGGGGAACATTAGGGAATGGTTGCAAGGCAGTGCAATTCTTTGTGTATGCAGGGACACAACACACCCCTGGTGTGCAGATACTACATCGCATTAACTACAACAGAGGTGGACACAGAGAACACATTCTGTGTCCCTGACCCACCTCAGAGAAGCTGCCAGAACAATCTCAGAGATGAAAAACTCTGTTCCTGTTTCCCAGGATAGAGCAGCTCATTTCAGACTTCTCAGCTCTCAATCCAGGCAGCTCTTCACGTTTGCTCTTCATCAGGTACTTTCCACACTTGAAAGCAGCTCGTGTGCTGTCCCACAGTTTTGCACTGGTATTTTATCATTCAACACCTTAAAAATCGTTCCCATATATTTTATTTAAGTATACATACATTTATATCTGTGTATTTAAGAGAGTGTCCCAGGGATAATGGTGCTAAAGATGATCCATGCTTGCATTCAGTGGCACTGCTCTGCCCCTGCATGAATCCCCCTGCTGCCCATTGCTGTGAGCCAGCAGAGCCGGGCAGTGCAGTTCCAAGGAGCACCTGATCAGAGTATTCACTCAGCCATGTCCAGCAGCAGGAGAACCAGAGCCAGCAAGGAAGGGGGAGCATCCTTTGTGTTCTGGGTATCTCAAAGCTGTTCTACAATTGCTCACACTTAGGAGGTTTTTGATGTATTTTTCTGTACCATTTTGTACCGTCTTGACTCCAAAACCTACCTACTTATTTTATAATGCCCCTTTTTACAATAAAATAAAACAATTGAAATTTTGTGTTTACATGAACGAAAGGGATCTGGAGTTGGTTTAGAGAAATCTAAAATTTATTAGTAAAAACCAAGATTTCTGCTTCTGTACCTGGCTCTTTAGAGCTCTGGTTTGCAAATGGATTGCACAGATCTGCTCAGCTTTCAGCACTTACAACAATGATTTAAAATAAATGGCATTTCTTATGAGAGAAAACATGAGCAAATGTTTCCAAGGTGAGTGTTTACAGTGGCCTGTTTTCAAACGAAAAATTTTTTGCTTTACTTTTAACTCTCTTGAATATTTAGATAGTTTTTTAGTAAAGATATATAGCATATGAAATACAAGGCAATGCAGCATGTAATTAAGATTGTATTGGATTTCATTCAAATGAGCTACATAATTTAGGTATTCATATTCTAATAAGAGCCTAATTAGATAAATTTTCACCCGAACGACAATAAATCTATTTTACTTTGTGGAAACTTGTTTGTGACCAGCTTACAGTTGAACTGCATTGTTCATTTTCAGTTATTAATTTAATCTATTCTAAGTATATTTATTCCTATAAACCTTTTCTTTCCCCTGGTAAGTTTTTTTTATTTATAACAGGGAAATATGATCTGAAGAAACATAGCTCACAGAGTCAAATCCTGATATGATAGTCATCATCATGAATTTCAAATTTACTTTCTGGGAGAGTTCACTGCTGGATAATAGAGTCAGAAACTCCACAAAAATCTCCTGCCAATCCATCATGTAGGGAATGTATTCAGAAACTCCAGATAGGAAGTAATAAAAAGCCTTAAGATAGGTGAAAAATTCTGTCTCCTAACAACGTACTGATGTTAACATAACAAAAACTGCTTTTCCCAGAAAGTTGATGTAAACAAGCACTAGACTCATGTATTTTTTCAGGCACATGCCCCAAGGAGGTGCCACACTGTACCAGGAGCATCCCTGGCTGAGAGCACCCCAATAATGAGAGGCCAGGCAGGAATTCCCAGGACGAATTATGACTTTTCCTTTGTTCCACCCTTGGTTCGTTGTCTTTCAGCACTGGGAAATGAAGGGCCGGAAATCTTCAGTGGCTTTCAGGACACAAGTGGGAGGTGAGAAGGTGAGATGATGAAGAATGAGTCACAGAATCTCAGAATGTGCTGAGTTGGAAGGGACCCACAAGGACCATAAGTCCAACCCCTGGCCCTGCACAGGCCCAGCCCCAGGAGTCACCCCCTGTGCCCCAGAGCATCATCCAAACCCTCCTG
>NW_016690380.1:844533-870739 GCF_001604755.1 Lepidothrix coronata | reverse complement strand
CTTCAAATCAAGGCCCTTCCCCATCTCTGTGTCCCTCCTTTGCACACTTTCTGAGACCTGCACGCTTTTATGGTTGGTTTATGCGCTCCTTGCTTGTCTCTGACCCGCTCAGGGCTCTGCCAAATGACGCCCTTGGCTCCCTCCAGACCCGTTCCTGGGAGCGGCATTGAAGGAGGTGTTTAGGCTCAGGATTTCTCAGCTGCCTGCAGCGCTGCTGGACACTGAAGTGCTTGGTGAGTGGTAATATTGCAGTCCTTGTAAAGCCCCATCCCCCTGATTATGAGCAGTCTGGTTCTCATTAAAGTGTGCTCTAATCCCGGCGCATTCCTGGCCCGCGGAGCCGCCTCCTCCCCGGTGCTCCCGTCTGGAGCCGAGACCAGGAAGCTCCTTACATGGCTCTAATCAGTGCAAGGCTCGGATTTCAGCCTCACCACTGGCGTGTGAATCACAGACAAACTTTTGAACTGTCTTTCTCATTGCAGCTCACACCTGTTATTTATTGAGCTCTGGAAGACACCACCTGGATTCATATGGAAGGAAAGCACTTCTCCTTTGACGACTCTGGTGTAATTTATATAGCTATTTCTGGCCGGTTCCTGAGGAACATGATACATGACTGAAGGATTTAAATAAGCTTGTTCCACTTTCTATTATTTTCCATTATTAAGTGTGGCACAGAAGGAGCAGGATTTCCAGCTCGTTCTGCTGTGTGTCAGCCAGAAAAAGCCACCTCTCCTGTGCAAACAGATCTAGGCAGCAGAGCAGTCCTGCTGTGGAGAGGCACAGCCTGGGATGGGGCTGTAAGTGTTCCCAAAATACCTCATGGAAGCTATTAACATCTGTAAGTTGTGCTCCTGTTTCACTGACAGCAGCAGCATTGTTTGAGGATCTCTGTGTCACTGTGAGCCTGAGAACTTTACATGCACATTGTATCTAGTATCTAATCCCCTCACAAAAACACATCAATCAGTAAAATATGAGGGGTCTTAGCTCCCAGGGCAGAGTTTGTACAAATATATACACAAAACAGCCTTCTGAACCTCTTAAGTTTTTGAAGCTGCAGCCTTTTATTAAAAAAAAACTGGGACTAGATGAGAATAAAGATGTTTCCAATATGAAAAATATAGATTAGCTATGTTCTTGTAAACTGTTTCAAAAGATGAATATCCAGGTGATAAAATTAACCAACACATGAAAAACCATAAAAAACTTGCCCCTGATAATTTTGAAATACCCCTGAATATCTCCTTTGAGTACCTTTACACAAAGCACTGACCCTTCTTTTATCACCTCCATGTGTGGAAATGGGTAATTTTTTTTTCCTTTTTTTAAACAAAACCAAACCTAATGGCTCAAACATGTACACCAACAGGCATTGCTTCAGAAAATAGAGCAACAGGCATCATGAGAGACCTAATGGGCATTTTGGATCCAGGCTTCCAGTTTCCCCAGGGAGCAGCACAAAGGGAATCCCTGCAGTTGGACAAGACGTTTGTCATGGTTTGAGAACCCCAAAAATCCAATTCCCTAGTCCTAGCCCCCTCCCAAATCTCAACCCAATGTGAGATAGGTTTTCCAGACAACCACACGAGACTCAAAATGGGGAAAAGGGAATATATATTACAATGACTGTACAAATACTACAATACATTGTATACAATCTTAGCTATCTCTACCATGACATAAGTATTTACAATGGATCAAATCTCTTCTCCCCTCCAAATAAAAGTCCAAGAGGGAAGAAGGAAAGATCCTTTTCACTCTCAGAGCAGCAGTGTCTCCTAGGCAGCAGGTCTATCTGTTTCGCTCTTCTTCTCATGCAGCAGCTGCATCTCTGCCAGCACACACGAGGGGTATCCAAGCCCCTCGGCCACTCGTCTTCAAACGAGGGTCTTCCTCCGTGGGCTGCGTTTCCCATGACAAGGGCGCTATCACCACATCATATCACGAAGCACAGGGGTCTTCGTGACAGTCCTTATCTTCAGGGCATTCAAGTTCCCTACAGAGCTCTGTGCTCTGTCTCAAGCAGCGGGGGGGGCAAGGTCACCCCCTCCGCATTCTTCCTCTGAGCTTTTTAGCTCCTCTCTGCGGTGCTGCTGCAGTTTTAGGACTTCCATTCATTAGTAGTCCATCCTTTCCACTTAGGAAAGGTCACAAAAGGAGTTTGGGGTTTTTATTTCAGTTCTTACCCCAACTTCCTCTCTCTCTCTCTCTCTCTCTCTCTCTCTCTCTCTCTCTCTCTCTCTCTCTCTCTCTCTCTCTCTCTCTCTCTCTCTCTCTCTCGGCTCTCTCAGACAACTCTGTGTCTTCCTTGCTCAGGTGCATGCTGTTTCTGCTGCTTATCTTCTTCTGGCTCTCTGCCACGGTTTCTCCGGTCAGTGCTGGTCTGCCGCTGCTTTCAGTATCTCTTGCTGCTGCTCACGGTGGAGAAACTCCTTCAGCTCTCAGCTACAGAACCTGGCCCAGTTTAACACTGTTCCAAGTTCCTGGAGCCCCGCTGCCGGGGGCTGGGGGAGGGGGGGGGCAGAGGCCCCAAGGGGCTCCGAGCCCCTTCCTCGTGGCCTCAGAACATGGCTACCCCTTCTACCACCAAACTACAGCTACCTTCTCTTCCGTTCTCAGTGGGATATGTTTATATTTTGCAGAAGCGCTCATTGGGTAAAACTTCAAAACTTCAAGGGTCACCACCCCCTGGGGTTTTACCATTTTATATCTGCAGGGGGAAAACTGTTTCCGTTGAGAGAGGCAGCCCTTCAGCAGGAGAATCTTGTGTTCACAGTGCAAATAGGTCAGAGAGGTACATTTTTCTGTTAGCTTTCTGCATTTTAAAGTGTCCTATATTAGCATTTAGGGAGGCTTTCTCTACTTTGGAAATAATTAATTTTTATGAAGTTTGACACGTGTGATCAGAGGAATCTCCATTATCGGCTTTAGATACTGATATATTGTTACATTTCTGTGGAAGATAAACTGACAGAAACTAAGGCAATTACTTGTTAATTCTGCTTACACAAATCCCATGCCTGCTGAAACAATTAATCAGCGGTGGCTTTTCTCACATATGAATGAGGAAAGATGCAAAGTCTAGAGCATTCAATCTGGAGTCATATGCAGACTGCACATTTTAATTCCTTTTATTAATTGCTTTGTTGTGAAACTTTCCCTAGGAAAATACTTTATCAGTTGTCTCTGCTATAATGTGGGATCAAATCCACTCAGCATTCTACTCCGTTTTTTCAGTCTTTTGTCTGGACCAAGTTGTTTCTAATTTATTGCTGTATGTCATTTGCAACAGGATCCTTCAAGTTTCCTCTCTTAATTCATGACATCTTGATTTTGTTATTTTAAAGACAGCCAAGGACATTGGGGCATTCACTCCACACATTGTAAAAACACTTTAAAAGGTGGCACACAGATGCATATAAACAGAGACAAAAAGTCTAGTCTGTTCCTTGAAAATATGAGTTTAAAAGAGTCGGGATTGTTTTTTTAGTGTTTTTCTTTATTCTTTGCTCTGTGGTGCCATGTCACAATTAACATGGCCAACATACATGCAGAAAAAATCATTTCTGCTGAATTCCTGGGGTCAGGGAGGGGTAAGAAGCCCACCAGGAAGGAGCTGGGAACCATTCCTGGCCCTGACACTGACAGAGCCCACCTGAGAATTACACATCTGGAACTTGAAAACCCATCGAATTCAGGTGGACTAAATTCTTCTAAATCCATCAGTGATTTTAAGGTGAAGGTTTAAAAGCAAATATTGGGATTGGTCATGTAACTGATTTTATGTTTTTTACTTATTCATATCAATGTCACAGAAGGAGCCCAAAGGATTAGTTGAGCCTGTGTAAGGAAAGGCCAGTTCCCAGCCCAGAAAGAGCTGCTAGGTCAGGTATAAAAAACATGTTTATTGTCCTATTTACACTGCATGTCGTCTTCCTTTCAGGGCATTTTGAAGTTCATTTGAGCTCCTTTTAATTTGTTGGTATACTAAAATCACTGGCAGGAAATCTGTCTATCTGGTAATGCCACCTGCTGTGCACCACCGTCATCCATGTGAGACGTAACACCATTCCCTTGGAATTCAGAATATGACCCATGTCAAAGGACATCCTGGATGTGTATCTTCTTTGTCTGGCAACAATAAACCCAGAAGACTATCATGAACAGACAGATTATTTTGAAAAATTGAAGACATCTGATTACAGACTTTGAAGAATTATTACAACAGAATATTCTGTGGCAATAAATCACCTTTTGCTCACATACAGCAAATTCTGCTGAACCTCAACAAGGAATTTGAAACACACCATTGTACAAAATTCTGAAGTTACAGGATGGACATTTTCAGGTATTCAGTTGGGGTTGGTCACATCCTGGTTTTCTGTTGCACTATAAACCTTTTCCCCAGCTTTGCAGTCCTTTGCCAACTTCACTCTCATGCTGCAACCATCTTTTTGGCTGGGTCATACCAGCAACAAACCCACAGCATTTAAAGGACCTTTGTTTTCTTTTATTATTTGTTTTCTTTTACTATTAATTCCTAAATAACTAGGACTAAATTGGCTTGCTTGTGGTGGTGGATTTCCTTATGAAAGAATTGTGGATTTGCTTGAGATTTCTTCATGAAAGTCCTTAGGAAAAACTTTGAAGAAGGAGAAGACACGCAAATGATTCAAACATAAGGATTTGACAGTTTGGACTATTAAATTCCTTCTTTGCTTGGCCATGGTTTCACCCATCCCTTGCAAAGTCCTGAGCTCCATTATTAAAACTTGCTGCCATGTTCTGAGAATCTTAATCTGATTTTATGAGCACTACAGCATCAATATAATATCCCTTGTGTTAATTCTCCCTTCAGAGGTCAGTCACCACCTAACACATATGGCCACTAATTTCACACTGGCAATATTTAAAATAGAGAGAATTTGAAGTCCTCATTTAGGTGTTTAAAGCTTGAAAGTGTATTGAACTTCCTACTTGATTAGTAGGCCCATGGACTTCAGTGAGTGACTGAAAACCAAACTGGCTGGTTTAGGGATCAAGTTTCACAAGTCAGTTTTTAAAAAACTGTTCTTCAGAGAGATACACTGGTATTAAAATGACAATTTGGGCAATAGCCAAAGCCTCAACTATTCTAAGTTCCACAAAAATGTTACTTTATGCAAATCTCCAATAGCTGCAGTGCAGGAATGCCAATTTATATTAGAGCCAAGAAATTAGAGAGATGACAAGGCTTGTGCAGTTGTTATATTATTTAGGATGCTTCCTTTCAAATTCTGAGCAAGGAGTGAAACCACCTTCATCCTTAATATGGGCCCAGACTGGTGAAGGTTTTGAGGAACAGATTAAGATGACTTCTAAAGGCATTTTACATGCCCAAGTGATTTCCTGTATGTCCCAATTGCTGCACAAAACCAAGTGTAAACCCCCTTAAAAACCCCTTTAAAACATGTCCAGAGGAGGCACCAAGATGATCAGAGGGATGGAGCAGCTCTGCTGGGAGGAAAGGCTGGGAGGGTTGGAGAGGGCTGGTTCAGCCTGGAGAGGAGAAGCTTTGGGGTGACCTGCTTGTGGCCTTGCAGGGCCTGAAGGGGCCTGGAAGAAACATGGAGAGAGACTCTTGACAAGGGCTGGAGTGACAGGACAGGGGGAATGGCTTCCCACGGACAGAGGGCAGGGGTAGATGGGATATGGGGAAGGAATTCTTGGCTGTGAGGGTGGGGAGGCCCTGGCACAGGTTTCCCAGAGAAGCTGTGGCTGCCTCTGGATCCCTGGAAGTGTCCAAGGCCAGGTTGGACGGGACTTGGGGCAACCTGGGCTAGTGGAAGGTGTCCCTGCCCATGGCAGGGGGTGGGATGAGATGAGCTTTAAGGTCTCTCCCAACCCAAACCATTCTGGGATTCTATGATGATTCTAAATCTAATTCAGGTTTAAAAACTAGTGCTCAAACCTGTGGTGTATGAAAGAGGGAGGAGGTAGAGTGGATAGCAAGTTAAACACAGAGACAAAATGAAAAAAAACCCAAACAACAACAACAATAAGACAATAGTTCTATGTTTAAAAATATTTGTTATTCAACAGATTGGCAATTTCCAATGACAAAGAAATAAATATGGTCTCTGGAATGATGCTGAATCTGTGGGAGATGATGGCCCACATGGCATATGACATATAAGCCTCATGATCTTGATTTAGCCAAGAATATGAAGAATATTCTATGAAGAATATTTATGCTTTTTTTCCCAGAGCAGAAAGGTAAAACACACTGAGTTATTTTTTATTATAGGAATTGATAGTTTTGATGGGTGAGATAACACGAACTCACAGCAGAGGTGCACATTGCAGACATTCTCTTCTACAGACACAAAAGTCTGTTTGTTTTGCAGTTTCATTTCCCAGAACCAAATATTTCAGAGATGTTTGTGTTGGTTTCTAAACAGTTTACAAAGCCCAGGCCGTGAAGGTTTCCAAACAGAACCACAAAGTTTTTCAGTGATATTAATATTTGGTTTATTTTCCTAGTAAATAGTTACATTTTTGTCCTAGAACAACATTTGGATACAATGGTTTTTTTGGTCCCTTCTTTGTTTGTTTGTTTGATAACAGATACTTTCAGCATTAGAGTAAGACACCATCCAAAAAAATACTCAGCCTGCTCCAGAGTCAGCCAAGACTATCAAAAAACTTGCAGTCACTGGATGATAAATCTGCCTTTAGTCCAATATATAAAAGAAACATCAAATGTTTCATATTCAGAGTTATTAGGTAAACAAAAATCACAGAATCATGGCATACAACACTAACCTATCCAAACCTTTATCTTCTGAGACTTTCTGAAGTGGGTTAGAGATCACACTGGACTCAGAGAGCAGACCTGTGAATGGTTGTTTGATAACCATTACTTTGGTTATGGTGATGTTAGACAACATCTTCCACTGCCATTGTTAATTTTCATGGCTTTGACTCAGCAGAGAAAGCTGAAAGGATGTTAAGTAGACAGAGTAATGAGAAATCAAAATGAGTTGGTAAGTGTTGTGCAGATTTGTACACACTTTTTCCAATGGAAAGCAGGAAAAACAGTTCTGAACTATAACTACTTCCCACATAGGGCTGCTCATAGAAACAGCAGGAGAAAATTAACTTGTAAAAACACAACCTTTGCATAGAAACTTACTGGTTATAATAAACCTCCTGAAGAGAAGGATTTCCCAGTTTGTAACTTAAGGCCCAGTAAAAGAGTTCCTCAGCTCTCAGTAGTTACAGGAAAATGTTGTGAGCAGCTCAAGGGGGGCACTGATGGGTGGCTCCAGTCCTGGCTTGGGCAGGGATGTGCATCCCAAGGATGTTCTCCTGGCAGCCTGGCCCTGTCTCCAGCTCTGCACCAACACATGCCAGTGGCACTCAGAGGTGCCAGGGGGCACAGCACTCCCAGCACCCAACCACCCCCCATTACCATGAATCCTGGCTTGTTTTCCTTCTCAGTGGGGGTATGAGACATTTGTTTCAGGTAGAAATACTTTTCATTGTGTTACCTAAACCCCAAGACATTCCACCATGTTTTTAAAGTACATTTCATTAAAATGTTTTAGTACTATTCCCTTCTGGTTCTCAGGGATACAAGACCAAGACAGGACTAATTTTGAGATACACAGGTATAGCAGTGGTTTGAATGCAGCTCCATCCGAGTGCTGGAGTCAAACCAAACAACACATATTATAGTAAAAAAAGAGAGTTCAATATATTATTTTGGATAATGCTATAAAGAGATGGCCTGACTCCAATTTTTACAACATAGCCTGGATGGTCAGAAGCACCTCTCTGGTGACATTGTACTCCTACAGTGGTATTAAAAGGAGGGAAAATATATTCGTATTATATACATACTTATTAAATACATAATTACACATTTAATATATACTTGTAAACCATACAGAAAAGCAGCATCAACACACTGAGTAGATCTACAGAAACAACAATGATGAATGTTTACAGGGAAAAAAAATGAGTTAAAGATTTTGGCACACAAATTCTCAGCAAAAGGGGTTTTAATACCTCAAATCCCTAAGTCACTCACGAGTGTAAGAGCTGAACCTTGAAGGGGACAGGTCATAAGAACACCCACACAGGCTGAAACCAAAGGATCATCTGGTCCATTGTCCTGTCTGTAGCAAAAACAAGTACCTAGAGCTCCGTGAAGAGGCAAGAGAAGCACCCTGGGATATTTTCTCAGTATCCAACAATTTGTATTTTCACCTGAAAAAAAGGTGTTTTCTCTGTATTTAGTGAGTCTCAGTGGATTAGGTAGCATGAGCAACTCTTGGAGTGCAGTGAGCTTTCAGCATGCAGCACATCCTGTGCTTTGCAGCTCTGCACAGCTTCATCACACCTGGCCTGAACCAGCTGCCTGTGTGCTCTAATGTCTTTCTTACCCACTTTGTTCCTGTTTCCTGCCCACAATAAGCACTGCACAGCCAATCTCCTCCTGTGCAATCCATGGGACACATCCTTATCTGCCTCCCCAGCTCCCAGTGGGCTCCTCTCCAGGCTGAGGTGCCCCAGCCAACTTAACTGTTCACAGTCTCTAAGCCACTGCTGCTTTTGAGCCTCCTTGTTGCCTTTTCCTGACCCTTTTCCAGTTGTGTGAGATCTTTTTTTGATGTGGCAGAGCCCCACACAGAATTAAAGATGCTGATGCCTCACAGATTTATAAGTTGTATCCCGAGGCTCCTCTGCTCTGTTCTCTATTCCTTTCTTAATACCAGATATGTGACTTCCTGTTTATCGACTACTGTAAATTAATACTCTTTTAAGAACTGTTTTTTTCTGTTCTCATTTTTTCTAGATCTATCTTGGTACTGAGTGGTGTTGGGCAATGTTTTCACTTCATATGTGAAGTTTTACTCTGTTAATCACATTGTACTTACCTGCCTTTAATTTTGTGGGTTATCTCAAAGCCAAGTTACTGAGGAACTCACAGGATCTTTCTTCATCTCTTTCAAACCAGCCCTTTTTAGGCAGGAAAGACCTACTCCTATAGACTTAAAAGGTGTTTAGAAAAGGAGTTAAGATGGTAGTTTTTACAGTTATCCTAAAAATTGAAATGATAGAGTGGTTGATAAAAGTAGTTTTAAAATGCTCATCAGGAAGAGAAAGCCAGTGCAAAAAACATGGAAATAAACGAAGAAATATTTCTTCATTTTGTTCTTCCATTTGTTAGGGGAAAAAAAGACATTTTGCACAGTGGACAATGCACTGATGCTTTTTTTTTGTTTTGGTTGGGGTTTTCCAACCATTATTTTTCCAGTGACCATCCATTTTCAGTTCCCATCCTTGCAGGACTACTGGTGCAGGTCTATAGCTCTTTTAAGCAGCTTATGACAAAAAAAAACCTCACCCAAAACATCCCCTCCCCTCGTTTATATTTAAAAATATCCCCCTTCACAAAGCAGCAGCAGCACTTCCCACTTCTCTCTCCATTGCAGCTTTGAGAACAGCCTGCCAAGAGCTGACAGAAAATGCAGGGCCATTTCTGCAGGAAGCAAACTCCATTGGGATGGAAGATTACTGGGACTTTTCTTCTGCAAGGGGGTAAGTTTGAACTGAGCAGACAATGGATGTGTCCTGACTCAATCACTGGGGCAGAGCTGGTGCTCAGGAACTCCACGCTGAGGATGCTTTAAAGGTGTTTCCCTTCACCTTCAGCTCAGACCTGGGTTTAACACTCAGCAGCACCAAAAGGTCCTTCTTGGGACCACACAGGAGGGATTTCAACGAACTGCTGAGAGTCCACCTTGAGCACAGCCCCCCAATGTAACAAAGAGGAAAATGTGGCTCTCACAAGAGCTGTGTTATGAACTACCACATTCCACTGCTTTGAAAATCTCCCTCAGCACCTGCTTACTGCTGTTTCACAGGTCACAGTCCTTGAGCCAACACAATGCAATCGAAGGATATTAATGTTGCAACATGGCTAATTTAATAAGTCCTGTCTGCCCGCAGCACTGCCAGGGAATGCTGGCATCACGTGGCCTGAGCCAAGGGAAGCCTTGGAGATAACTCCACTGAGGTGTGTTCAAACATATCCAGGTGATTCTATCTGACACTTTCCCAGACAGAGTTTATTTAGTGGAATACCTCCTATATGGTCAAGCAGGTAAAAATTATCAGTGCAGTTAAAGGAACAGAAAATGTTCTGTTTATGGCAGAACCTGTTTATGGCAAAATTTATCTAGAAGCAAAGGTCATACTGAAATATGTTTTCTTCTGACAGTGGGCAAAATTCTGCTTTTGTTAAACAGATAGAAATTAAACATCTTGGGCTAAAATGGAGTTTATTGTCTCTCCCAGCAAACCTTTTCACTTTTAATTTCACATGGGTGAAAATGTGACCAGCAGCCAGGCATCAGAGTGTGTTTGTATGAAAAAGATCACTATATTATACAGCTTGAAATAATTGTACTAAATAGATGGAGACAGAAAATATAGAGTTAGAACCACTTGTGTAGTTTGACAACATCAAAACTGTTTAAGAGGATCCTAATGACAGACATGTTCATTAGTTAAATTAGATGAATGTACCAAGGACATCTCATGCATGATTTTATTGCTTGAACCAAATAACAGTTTAACTGACAACCTGTCACTACATTAAGCAGGTAGGAAAAAAAAAGGAAAAAAAGACAGCATGTGATGACACAAAAGATTACTGTCTGATAAAGGGGAGAGAGAAAAAAAAGAGCTGGTAAAAGCAAATAAAGCAGCCCAGGGGGCAGAAGGAGGCTGTGTGTCCTAACACTGCTTTGTGAAAGCAAACCTTTTTTAAGTCAGCAAAGTGTAACATGTTCTCTCCTCCTGTTCTAGGTTTGTATCTAGAGCAGTGGAGTCTTCTCCATTTTTGATCTGGAGTTGGAGCTTCCACCCCAGCCCTGCCATTCTGGCCCGACTCAAGGTACCAGGAGCAGCTCTGTGGCCCCTTTGGGCACCACCTTTCCCTGGAGACTCCTGTGGGAGTGAGAGGATGCCACTTCCTCCCATAGCAAGAGAAGAGAGAGAAACTAAAGACAAATTCCTCATTTGATCAAGAATTTAATTGTTACCAAGCAATGATTATATTGATAGATAATGATCTGGTCCCACGATTTTCACTCTGTGGTTCAGTGGCTCAGTGGTGATGGGTCTAAGGTTGGACCTGATTATCTTGGAGGTCTTTTCCAGCCTTAATGATTCTGTGATTCTCTGGACTTGGAGTGTATATACACACACCCCAAAAACTTTTTGAAGTACAGTATACAAATCACCAATCCTTAGGTCCCAAAATATATAAAGTAAAAAAATACAAATAAGAAAAGCTTACATATTGTGAAACAGGTTGTTTTTGGTAAATTTTTCGAACACAATTTTTTATCTTTTCCAAAGAAAAAAACAGAAATAAAGCTGCTGCAGTGCTGTGACTGCCCTACCAGGTGAGCTGGCTATTACAGCACAGCTTTGGCACATTAAGGAGAGTTTAAAAGCCCTTGCAAAGATTACAGTATTAAGATGGATTAATTTTGTACCCTTTTTGTCCTCATTAAACTGTTTTAAATCAGTCACTTTTTGTTCTTTTTATGATCTTTTGCAAGAAAAAGTCATCACAATTTACAGAGCAATATCAGTAACATAAATTGTGATGGTGAGAAGGGTGTGTCTTGTAATTCATTTCCACATTGGCATGACCAGGATGCCCCAGTGCTCTTGTTCTCCAAGAATATCAATTTAATCATTCTGAAATTACAGACCATCACTTCAGCCCACTGAAGAACATCTCCCTTAACTCTGGGAGCAGAGTCTGGACAAGAGATGAGAGATATCCCAACAGGACACTGTTCCCAGTGCTTGGAACAAGGGCTGACAGTAATTTTAGAATACCTCAGGAAAGTCTGAGATATGAGTTAAGAATCTTCAAATCCCTCAGGAGCATTCACAAATTATTCTTCTGCAGTACTGAGATGAATTACTTTAGCTATATGCAAGTATACACCAAATAACTACTTGTTCCAAGCAATAAAATACACAAAAAATTTGATCCATTGTCAAAAAAGACTTTAAACCCAGACACAGAGGCACAGACAATTGGCCCTTTAAGAAAATCAAAGGTGCCGAAGTTCCAAGTAAAATTTTAAAATACAAACAGCGGGATTGTGTGTACTGCTATATATTAATTTTATATTTACTAAGAAAAAACCTGTATCCTCCTGAAATATTTACGTACTTGAAGGGCAGCAAAGAAAGATGATGGTCATTGAGTTAGCTTGTTTCGATATCAAATTCAGTTCAAGTTGCACTGAGCTTATTTTGGCAGTTTTTATTCTTTTATGACACTCATGTTCCCCACCATCCAACTTCAGAAAAAGCAGTCTTGCCACTGGCAAATATATCACTGCAAGTATTCAAAGCAACTCATCTTCATTAGTATCTTCTGATGAGGAAATTGATTAAAGCTTCTCTAGATCCAAACTGCTTTTAACAGGTTCCTACCTAGTTTCAAAAGCTCACCTGAGTATTAGCAATGCACAAAGTTTTGGGGTAATTGGGCTGAGGATTGGCTGCTCCACGTCCTCTGTGGACACAGCTCTACCTCTCAGACACAGCTGCTCCAGCAGCTCCACCATGTGTGTTCCCACCAAAGGTGTCTGAGAAGAGCTGCAATTAATGTGGCAGATCTGTATTGCAACACTGCTGGTGCTCCAGGATGTATCATCCAGATCAGCTTAATCCCACATGGATAAATGATGTCTGTGTGGATTCTGAGTGTGCAGCACTCAGTGAGCAAATCTTATCTCTGTGTTCTTCCATCATAGGCACTGCTGATAAATCTGTCTAATAACCACACAATTCCACAGCTCTTTTTTTCTCATTAGTTACACCAAATGATGTGGGTTGTGCATAATAAAATGCTGCCTACTGGTGCTTCAATCCCAGGCTAACACACAACTAAGGCAGATGGGCTTTCCTACCTGGAATTTTTGTCCTACCGGAATGTCAGGATTTCTGTCATCTGCCCGGGACTTCCCAATGAAAATCACCCCCACAAAAACTCTTCAGAAAAGTCAGAAGGACATACCCAGATTATGCAGATGAGGTATAACCTGAAAATATGTCAGTCTTACAGAATACATGTGGGTTTCCTGGTAGTCCTGGGTTGATAACTGGGATCCTCCCCTGGTGCCTGATGAGCAATGTAGTGAAGGCTGTATTTCAGTGCAGGTGGCATGTCCTGCCCATGTGACAGCTGCCACATCACCGTCTCAGTCCTGCCCCAACACCAACATCTTAACCCAAACTGAGAGCAGAGAAAGTGAGTGTTGAAGATAATGCCTGTACCTCAGCATCACTCTGCCACCAACTCCACTTAGTTTCCAAAAACCATGGAGAGGGAAAGACTGAAAGAACGTCCCTACCCTTTATGTTACCAAACTATCAAAGATGGATACTTTGTTCACTGCAAAGACACTAAAAATAGTTGGTCACACTGTGCACTGGTCTGGCTGTTTCTGCAGGGGGAGTTTTACTCCTCTGTTAAAACAAACCAGTCCAAACTATTGACAAGGGCCTGGAGTGAAAGGACAAGGGGAATGGCTTCACACTGACAGAGAGTGGGTTTAGATTAGAGACTAGGAAGAAATTATTCCCTCTGAGGGTGAGGAGGCCCTGGCACAGGTTTCCCAGAGAAGCTGTGGCTGCCCCTGGATCCCTGGGAGTGTCGAAGGCCAGGTTGGATTTGGGATTGGAGCAACCTGGGCTAGTGGAAGGTGTCCCTGCCCATGGCAGGGGGTGGCACTGGATGAGCTTTAAGGTCCCTTCCAACACAAACAATCTTCACAGAGCCAGCAAAGAAGGTCCAGGTCAAGAGTAATTAAGAAAGGGGTAAGAACATTGACTACAGTAATTGCTGTGGATTCAGACAGGAGGATTTCAGCACCTCCAAAGAACCATCTCTGCAGTGAGAGCCACGTGTGTGCATGTCTGTTCCTATCCTGTGACTTGGAATTCAACACACATGCAAAGACATTATAGGAAAGGCTGGTTCACAATCAGAATTACTTGATTTTCTTTGCTTTACTGCAATCAAGCTGAAAGCATTTAAAAACATCAGAGGAAAAGAACAGCAAAGCTTCTGCACTGGGCAGTGAGTACATACGTTCAACAGCTTCATCGCCACTCAGGCTTCACTGAAAAGTGATTCAGTTTTTGTTGCCATCATAAAGTCAGCCTTACAGCTTTAAACAAAATGTTTGACTCCAGTAGCCTGTTAATGAAACTGGCAATTTTCTACAGAATGAAGCCATAAATGCGACAACTTTCCCTGCATTTTGAAACCTTACTGAAATAAAGCAGCAAAAAGTAATTTTTCAATACAACACCACTTGTTAAATACAGGAGCTAAGTTTGCATAAAATACAGTGCTCCTTTCTCAGAAACAGTTCAATTTAAGGACTGAAATTCCATGCAGTGTCACTGTAAATAGTTTTAAAAAGCCAATACTTGTTTAAATATTTTTAAGACATTTCCAGAACATTTAACTCATTATTCATAATAAAAAGAAAACTAAACAGAATCATAGAAATGAATTTGTGATGCTGCTGCCTTGCTTTCTGCTTCATATATAAAGTAATCATTCCATCTGAAGTTGTGTAAAATGGTAATTTCACATAAATATTGACTTCTGGTACAGATATAAGCTCCTATGTCCCAATAAATCTACTCAGTGAGTTAGTGGGATCAGCTGAAGTTATTGTTACTGTTACTGACAACTAAAGTGACCAGTGTTCTGAAGCCTGAAAACATAGTTTTAAGGAATGAAGAAAAGCTTTTTTGTGAGGTATATTTTAGTACTCTGTGTTTTATCATTCTGCAAGAGGCATATTCTGGAATCAAAATCTCTTTAAAGTGTTTTGATTCAAACCATCTATACATATATATATATATATATATATATATATATATATGTTAAATGCCTGCCATTTGAAAACAAAACAAAGGCCAATCTCTAATTTTAGAAAAGATAAGTAATAGCACCAGGCACTAACAGACTATGTTTAAAAAATTAAAAATGTCATACTTTTAATCTCAGGTTGGCACACACACAGATCTGTGGTCTCCCTTCCTCACCTGCTTTCATGACTTGGGTCACTGCAAGGCCTCAAAAACTCTCTGATTTTTGCATTGTTTCAGTGCAAAATTGTGCCCTGCTGTGACATTGCTGCTCACTCCCCATAAATCATCCAAAGGCTTTGCCTGACATGCTCACATCATCTTGTCTTCCACAATCATTGTTATTTGCACTACCTGTTCCTGTGGGCAAGTGAACGAATATGACCACACACAGATGGCCTATTTATTGCTTCTTGTGGTCTGCCCAGAGAACATGAACCTGCTGCTCTTCTTGTTTCCTTGTCCTTAGTGGATACAAGAATGAACTTTCTATATGTGACACTTGCCTGCTCTGCTAGAATAAAAAATCTGCAGTGGCAGGACAAATACCTTTGCCAAGGATAAATAAAAGAGTTGGTTGTGCTCCTGCCACATCGGAGAGCTGCTGGAAAAGACATCACTGCTACCCTTTTCACACTCTTACTTAAATCTCTGCAGCCTCCCCTCCCACAACAAGTTAAATAGTCATCCTGTTAGTTTTCCTGGATGCTTTTGACAGCTGTGGCATTGCACAGTCAGCAGAGCAGCTCTTTGGAAAGCTGCAGCGCTGCCTCAGAAGACAGATGCAGACAGTCAGCCTGGCTCTGCTTTACTTTGGTGCACAGGTTACAATTCTGGTTTAAGGCTATAGAAATTTGAAGGAAAAAAAATACAGCTGTTTGATCATATTTAAAGCTGGCAGCATTTGTGTGAGAGCTGAGCTCACTGTTAGGGATAATCACTGCTGTCACTTGGGGCCAAACTGTTCATCACTTCTCTACCTTGGGCAGTGCTCCTTAGGCTGAGCAGCTCTATCCATACTCATCTGAGCAATGCTCTCTTAGTGTTTGGAGCATTGCACTTGTATTTCTTCAGCCATTTTTAGCAGTTATGGAAGCATCTTGGGACTCAAGACCCTTTGCAGCCCTGTTACAGTTCACATCCAACAGCTGCATAGGCAAAAGTAGCTCCTGACTTAAAGGGCTAAAGCATTTTCCTTTGCCAAACAGGGATCAACAAGTTGGATTGGGTTTCACTAAAAACATTTATCTCACTAAAAATATTTGTCTCACTATAGAGCAGATATAAACATATGTTGTTTGTCTGCAGCTAATTTATACTCTCACTTCTGTAATGTTCTTAGTTCCCAGTGGGGTAGGAACAGTCAGGGAAAAGTTAAATCATAATCACATGAGTAAATTATCAGTGACACCTAAAAGCAGTTGCAAACTGCCTTATCACTTGAGTTAAAGGGAGACCTCAGCTGGGCTGTGTCTGCTTTAGTCAAGCAGCACCAATCAGTCAATTATTACAGAGGCAAACACCATAAATCTTCATAGATTAACAATGATGAGGAATTTCCTCAAATTCCTTTAATTGATCCTTACCCTGGAATTTCATACCCTCTTGAAGGGAAGCACAGCACTGCAGTGCCTGGGAGCCACACTCTGTACTTGCCTATTTCCTGCTCCTTGGAAATCAATCACCCTGTTGTACCTGTTAGTGTTCACACACAGACAGCACCTAACCTGTGCACAGAGATTAACAGGCATTCTTTCCAAGAAATGCCAACACCTTTGCAGTGCTGATCAATACACAGGTTTAAAAACTTACACTCAGAGACTGCAAAGTTATGGCCCAGCTTGGCACAGTGAGACAGGAAAGTATCATTAATCCAGGTTTGGGACCCTGCCATTGGAAAGACACCATGGGACATGAGGAACAACTAACCACACTTAACACAGCTTAACACCAGTTCTTATCACATTTCTGACAACATTTGGTGGCACAATCTCTGCTGTGAATTTGTTCAGACTTCTCAGAATAATTTTGGGTAGCAGGAAATTACAGTTCACAGTACCATTTCCCGAGTACCACACCTTGTTGTATGGGATTTCTCAGGAGCTGCCGTGCTGAGGTGCTGTGTCTGCCCTCACTCACAGAGCAGCTGATAATATAATATGTAAAAAAGTACATGCTACTCCTAGGGCTTGGTTTGTTTACCAGCTGTGCATTTCCTAAGGCCCTTACTGGGGACAAGTAATTCCCAACACTCCTACTTGGCCTGATCCATAATGTATAGGGTTATAGAAAATGTGTATTCATGAGACTTGTTTGGCTTTTGTCAAAAAGAACTGTGAAAAATTATGATGGGACAATTTTCATTTCTGACACATTGTTTTTATAGCTCATTCCTGACTGGGAATTGAGGGCTTTAGAATTTTGTCTGCTGCAGATGTGGCAGAGAGGAGAGGAGCTACGGAGCTTCTCACTTGCTTCTTTGTTGCTGACAGTGACAGGAGACCTAAAGGAAATACTTCTCTTGACATTAAACATGATGAGAAAATCCCTGGGCTACTCTCCCACTTTACTGTATTAGAAAAGCCATGGCATGAGGCATTTGGGAGCACATAAAAAGAAATGTGTTTTATAATCAGAACTGGTCTATGGCAAGAAAATTTGAGTTTCAATACAGGAACCTGGAATTGTTTATAATAATAATGGTGACAATGACAACAATAATAATAATAAATTTCAAATCTAGGTAAAAGCTCACAGAGCTTAGTAAGCCTGGCAAACAAAAGGAATATTTTCTTTTTAGATAAAACTTTTATTTAACCGCTTTCAATATGCACACTGTTTTCACTACATTTCCTTCATCCAAACAATTTTTTGCTGAGATTGCAACTGGCAACATGACAAATTCAGTGACAATTAAGGAAGACAAAATCTTTTCAAAATACCAATTCCTCCACTATAAGAAATGAAAAAGAACCCAAGACAACAAAAAGCAGAGAACCCATTTAATTCACAGCTGCAGTTATTTGTCAGATAGCTCAATTAATTTTGATCCTTTTGAGGGGATACAAGTTCTGGGGAAAGGATCAGCACTGGAAACCTTTCAGCTTTGTTCCTTGTCTGGGCCATATATGACCATGGTAGAGTTTGTGAACTTCCCTCCCCATGAGATTTTCTGAGATTATCTTAACCAGACAAAATATATTTGCCCTTCCTTCCAGTGCATGGTGTGACTGGAATATTTAGTACTGTTTTATTTAGTCCACCTTTTTATTTTGATTTCAGCATGTGTAAAATGTGACAACTCCCAGGCTCTGGTGTCCCAGGCCTGTGCCACCACGGGCAGAGCCCCCAGCTCAGCCAGCCCGATTCCCTCTGCAGAACACTCCCAGGAACCCATCCCACCCAGGAACACCCTGGGCCTGACTCTCCCTCGTTCCACTGAGCTCACAGCTGGCTCTGGGTGTGACACCGAGGCCAAAGGGCAATTCTTTGTCCAAGTTAAAAACTTTATATAGGTCAAGTTTACTCTTTAAAATAGGCATATTGTGGCAGTTTTGGGCGGCCCAGTATAAAAAAGATCTGAAGCCACTAGAGAGTGTCCAAAGGAGGACACGAGGATGGGGAAGGGCCTTGATTTGAAGGTGTGTGAGGACACTGAGGGCACTTGGTGTGTTCAGCTGGAGCAGAGGAGACTGAGGGGAGACCTCAGTGCAGTTCCAATTCCTGGGCAGGGGCAGAGGAGGGGCAGGGACTGAGCTCTGCTCTGGGGGGACCAGGGACAGCAGCCAGGGAATGGCTGGAGCTGTGTCAGGGCAGGCTCAGGTTGGATCTCAGCCAAAGGTTCTTCCCCCAGAGGCTGGTTGGGCACTGCCCAGGCTCCCCAGGGCAGTGGGCACAGCCCCAAGGCTGCCAGAGCTCCAGGAGGGTTTGGATGATGCTCTGGGGCACAGGGGGTGACTCTTGGGGCTGGGCCTGTGCAGGGCCAGGAGCTGGACTGGATGATCCTTGTGGGTCTCTTCCAACTCAGCACATTCTGTAATTCTGTGATTTCTTTTCCTAGGCTGACACACTTTCTGCGTATGAAACGTGGTATTTTATACATCACTCCAAATAGCATCTCAGCAATGCCTTTTACAACGGTGTCAAATCTCTCTCCTGGAGACGCCTCCCCCAGTACAACAGAGGATTCAACATTCCTTTCCTACCACAGCTCAGTGGCCGTGGCCATCCTGGAACCACCAAACACACCCGACTGTTCCATCTCTGTCGCTCCCACACAGAGCACAAATTCTTTAGTTACACCACAAAGCACAACCCCGCACTTTGTATCAATAATTTCATCCTAGGAATTCTTTCAATCTCCAGACAACTTTTTCCTCCTACACAATTCTCCAGTTCTCTCTGTTGATGATTTCAGCTTTATCACCAGCAAACTTCTCTGCCTTGTTCCCACTGCGGAAAGCATTTGTGTGATCCCAAGCCCTTTATTTCAAGAACTCTGTGACTATTCTTCTTTTATCCAGAGAGTTCTCCCTGGCTCACACTCTCAGCTATCTCTGAATTTAGCATTTAGAACTGGTCAGCTTAACTAACATTTTTCCACAGAGCACAGCAAACAGGTCCTCAGACATAAGCAGATCAGAAGTTTACACCCAGAAAGCTTCTGCCTTACCTAGGAGAGCAGATCTATCTATCCTGAACTGGTTTGCATTGCTTTGTACACCTCTGTCCTTGACCTCCAGTTTCCTCAGTGTTTGCTCTTTAACAACATGGGGCCAGCCAGTCCCTACCACATCAAATATTAAATTCTCCACCCTCTGCTTTTACATAATATACAGTGATATTCTCATCTTCATAGACATTACTACTAAACATTCCACTTTCTTAGTTTTGTATTATCTATTATCCTCATTCCTCAAACCCCAGAAAAACACTGGGTTTGGTGGTTTTTTGCCTTTTTCTGTCCCTCTCTCTTGCCAAAGCAAATCCCTGCCCAGTTACAGCCGGAGAAAATGCATTTTGGGATTCAGCTTCTTACACTGATAAGGAGATATCTTATGAGCACCAGTCTAGAATCAAAGGGCTGTGCCTGCTCTTCTCTTCTCTGTTAGAACACAGGGCTGAGAGAGAGCTGCACATATTTGTTTCCTTGTGTTTCCTAGATTGTTATCTTTTATTCAGACTCAAGAGGTTAATAAAGAAGGACAGGTTTTTATTCTCCTGGCTGAGGGGGGTCTTTTTATCTCTTAATTTTTTAAATGTTAAAAAGACACAGCAATGAGAGAATTTTGAGGGAGATTGCTGTGCCAGCTTCTCCTCATCTGCTGCTTCAGGCACTTGGATATTTAGAAAGAAACAAAACTGAAAATATTAAGTTTCAGGAGAGCAGTGACAAAGCATAAGGACTATTTCTACAGCTGGCATGGTTCACGAGGCACAAAGACACTGAATCTTAGTTAAACAGAAATCTGGGGAATCAAAGCCCCCTAATTAAAAGTTCAGTGTAAACACTGCAGTTATTAACCTTCACAGGCAAGAGGCAACAAACACACAAGGCTGGTCTGTCCCTGCATGTTCAGGGACTGGGTTCATCTCTCCCCACCAGGCCAAGCTGGGCTGTTACGCAGAGTTATGTGGAAACATTTTGCTCTGCATCACTGCAACTTTCTTTAATCCTTAAGGACTTAATTTTTAAATGACAAACTGCAGAAGTTTTTTTGAGCTTTGCCTTGTTAGAGACAGAAAGAAAAGCAATCACGAGTCGACTGCCATTTTCCATGTCCTCAGCTCATATTCTCAATTGATGGGGATAATTAATATATGATCATTTAATTCCTTTAAAATTTAATACAAGCATTTAAAATGAGCCTTACTCAATAACCATTTCACTTTATAACCTGTCACCACTCTGATTCTTTCTCTATCCTTTTCATATTCAATAGCTTTTATTTTTACAGTCAGCTTTTATCAAATTCAAAGGCTGTTCCTTTTTTTAAATTCTTTTTAAAGAGTACATAGGCATACATCAATTTCTTAAAGCAGTACATCACTGAAAGCTATAAAGATGCAACCTTCTCTGTGGAAATCCAGTCTAGAAATAACTACTTTAAAAAAAACAAACAAAAAAATTATATTTTTTTCAGTTGTTTCAATTTCCAATTAAAATCCAAATAGTTTTTCAGGAAACTATTCTGACAAATTACAGTAAAGTGATTGCATTGATAATCACAAAGTTCAAAACCATAAAACTCAAATTACTGTTCTTTCATTTGCTATGATGGAGCAAAAGGAATCAACATCAGGGCAACAATCTGACCAACAAGGTTTACACTTTATTTCATTTAAAAATTAAAAATAGATCTGAATTGCTCCTAAAGGTCTAATAATAGCACATAGATCTATTATAGTAATATATACATTTTTAAGACTTTAGACTGCTGCTTGCTGAACTAAGCCACATCATAAAGGATGAGTTTAAAGCATTGGCCAGTTGTGCTTTGGAAGGGAAAGTGCATTAGGGAACAGGGAGCTCCATAAAAGCTACATAAAGATATTACCACTGTCTGTCCCATCACTCTCAGCTGTCCCTGATAGCCTGGGACATCTGTGACATCTGTGATGCAGCCTGGAAAAATTCCCCATGTCCCTTTTTAACTTGATGCTTTTTTCAGTGAACATTATTAACGAGGAAAAAAACCAACCCAGAAACAAACCTGACACAACATTAATTGAAGCCTAGTGATTTATGTTTGTTTTCTTTTCATCCAGACCAACTCAATACCTTTCTGAATCTTTTATGATGCTTGTTATAGCCTTTACACCTGATTTATTTCACATGCTATCCTCTGAATCATCCCAAATGCAGATGTATTTGTTTTAAAAGATTTTGCTGAGACTTGGAAATATTTTTCCCTTTCTGTAAAGGCTCCATAAGCAACCTCTTAAATTATTCTTTGCACAAGCACACAATGACAGCTTCTGCTATTACGAGGTTCAGACAGGTTAATTTTTATCTGCTCAGATGGCAGTAAAGGGAGAAAGTACAAGACAACACCACCTCTTTCTCTTACAAAGGAAGGCTGTGGGGACATAGAAACTACTCTGGAGCAAAGCTGGAAAATCATCCCTGGGGAGAACATCACAGTCTCTAAGGTGATGTGGTAGCAGAGATGTTCATCTGAATTGGAAAAAGGTTACATATTTTTTCAAGATCTTTTAGTACTATAATTTCCAAATCACCTCTCCTAAAACTCAGTTAAATAGGTGTTTATGAGTAACTGATTCCAGTGGCAATTCTAAAAGAATAACAGGTATTTTTTCAATAGAACAGAGGGAAAAAAAAGAAAGAACCGTTATGGTCCATTAATTTCAAAGACAAACTTTCATCTCTGAGGAAGGTTTTGTTATATTTCTCTGAGGTTGTTTATGTAAAGAAAATGTAGGAAAAATTTCAAGAAGAAAAAATTAAATAATGGCAAATATTAAAAATATCCTTTCCCCAGCACTGCCTTATGAGGTTTAAGATTTGTAAGCAATCGTTTTGTTAGTTTAATATTTGAAAGGGGGGAAGTAGTATTCTTGAGAGCACCTTGTTAAAGACATAATGCTTTCCAAATTAGTTTTTAAAATTTCTTAATTTTACTGTAAGAATATCATAATACCTAGTTAAAGCATAGTTACTGTATTTATAACAACTGGAGAAGAATCTATACAATATTCCATTATTCCTCTGGAACCTTTGCTGTCAGACCCAAATACTCAATAAATACTCCTCAGGGACACAGAGGTGCCACCACCATCAGCTTAGTGATGAAACACAGCTTTTAACTGACCAGTGAAACTTTCCTTTTTTTCAGAACAAGACTCAGAATATGTAAGTCTCTTCAAGCTTGAGTTTTTGTAGAGATGCTCTTCCCAGGTGAACAAGTAGCCCCCGGACAGCTGAGAACACTAATTCAGTTTACATTTGTACCCCTGCTCAGGAGAACAGGACAGGCTGCCATGGTAATACCCTTAAAAAGGGAGAAACAGTGGGAAAGAGTGGAACACAACTCAAAAGAGGTTCAAAATGCTACACTCTGGCACCATTTAACTGCACAAATACAGACTGAGGAGCAAGGAGTTGCCAATAGGAGTCCCTGGAGATATAACAGTATATGAAGAATATAGAATATAGAATATAGAATATAGAATATAGAATATAGAATATAGAATATAGAATATAGAATATAGAATATAGAATATAGAATATAGAATCAACCAGGTTGGAAAAGACCTCTGAGATCATCCAGTCCAACCCTTGATCCAACCCCGCTGTGGTTCCCAGCCCATGGCACTGATGCCACATCCAGTCTCACCTTAAACATCTCCAGGGACGGGGACTCCACCCCCTCCCTGGGCAGCCCATTCCAGTGGCTGAGCACCCTCTCTGGAAAGAATTTTTTCCCAATATCCAACCTAAACCTCCCCTGGCACAGTTGAAGACGGAGCCCTCTTGTCCTACTGCTGCTTCCTGGGAGCAGAGCCCGACCCCCCCCTGGCTCCCCCCTCCTGTCAGGGAGTTGCAGAGTCAGGAGGTCTCCCCTGAGCCTCCTCTTCTCCAGGCTGAGCCCCCCCAGCTCCCTCAGCCTCTCCTCACAGCACTTGTGCTCCAGTCCCTTCCCCAGCCTCGTTGTGCTTCTCTGGACCTTCTCCAGCCACTCCATGTCCTTCCTGAGCTGAGGGGCCCAGAACTGGACACAGCACTCCAGGGGTGGCCTCACCAGTGCTGAGTCCAGGCCAAGAATCTCTGCCCTGCTCCTGCTGCCACACTGTTCCTGAGCCAGGCCAGGATCCATTGGCCCTCTTGTCCCCCTGGGCACACTCTGGCTCCTGTTCAGCTCCCTGTCCATCCCCACTCCCAGTTCCCTTCCTGCCTGGCTGCTCTCCAGCCACTCTGGCCCAGCCTGGAGCTGCAGGGGAGTTGCCCAGCGGTGCTTCAGCAGAGAGCACAGGGCTGGGGCAGGTCAGAGGCACGTGGACAAAGGTGTGACGCTGCTGTTGATTCACAGACAACAGGAGATGCAATCCCAGAGCTGCTCCTCCAAGATCTCAGCTATTTTTTCACTACAAGAGTGGTCAGGCATTGCAATGAGTCGCCCAGGGAGGTTGTGTCACCATCTCTGCAAGTGTCCCAGAGGTGTCTGGATGTGGCCCTTGGGGATGCGGTTCAGGGGTGATTGTGGTGCTGCTGGTTGATGGTGGGACTGGATGATCTTGAAGGTCTCTTCCAACCTTGATGACTGTGATCAGATTTGGGCATCACTAACCAAACAGAGAAAATACAATGAGGATGATCTAAGACCCTACATGTATTTTTCACAATTCTAATCCCAAATTGATGTTAAAGCTGTTTCCCACAGTAAATTGAGTTGTTACTATAAAATGTAGAAAAGAACACCCAGCGCTGCTACACTTTAGAACACAATGTTTTGTTAATAGTAGGCTTTTGACACATTTGCAATTTCAAACATTTATTGTAGTGGACAAGTAGAAAAGTCAAAGAGTGTGACAATATGCCAGCATTTTGCAAAACAGATGAAAATTTCAGTTATTTAATAAAATGTTGTTTCACAGTATGATTAATGTGTGTGGACACACAGGTGATATCAAGCTGGATTTGTGTAGCTCTGTGCTACACAAGAAAACACATTCCCTTTCTCAGAAAAAAAAAAAAGAAAGGATTATAATCAGAAAAGAATCAGAGAATGAAATTATGTCAGTAAGATTTGCAAAGATGCTTCTCACATCTGTAATGAGGAAATGCAGCTGGAGAGACAAAACAGAGGAAGCAGAAAATTCTAAAACATCCAGAGCACCTTTTGTTCTTTTTTGCAAATTCTTTGAGTTCTTTCAAACCATTTACATTATTTGAAATAATTTAAGTGGCTCTACATGAGTGTTTTGTCTTCCAGAGCGGATGTTTTTGGCACAACATGTTCTATCCTTGTGAGTCATCACAAAGCCCAGTTTTGGTGCTTCAGATGTTGAACATTCCTCTACTTTGTCCTTCAAGAACACAGGATTCAAACAATTTAAGTTTTTGTGGTTTTATTTTCATTTTGCTCCTGCAAAGACAGAAGCAAAGCACAGCTCCTCCCAGACAGAAGAGAAGCACAGTCCACACATCATCTCTGAGCTTTCTTACCCTGGTTGGTAACTGGGGGGAGCAGGTCCCTGCACAGCTTCCAGGGATGCACTTGGATGAAGGTTCTGCACTCCCAGTGCTCACTGGGTGTAAGCCCTTGCTCACAGAGGAGGGTAGGAGTATAAAGTCTTTGAAATTATTGTTAAGATTTTCAAAGCCAAACACAAACCAATCTAAACAACAGAAACAATCCAGCTTTTGTTTCCACCATCAAAATAATATACTTTCACATTATTCCTCCAAACTGTACACAGCTGGTGTGTAAAATACACAGAATAGAACTGTGGAACATACAGATTGCAATAAAACCCATCCTAGGTGTAAATTGACTCAATATTTATCTCATCTAATATGCAAATCAAGGCAATGTATTCTCATTAGCATCGGCTCTGTTCCCTTTAAGCCAAACTAAATCTCCAGCCAGAGCAGGAAGAAAAAAATCATGTGTAGTTCTCTTTGAAGCTAATGAGGGTGTGATTAACCTCCTGCTTGGTTCTGGAATGTCTCAGGAGAACTTACCCTGGGTAAAGCACAACATCAGTGCACACAACCCAAAACTCAAGGACACATTTGTGTGTGGTACCACATCAGACACTAATAAAATACAAACAGGAAAGGGAAAATCTAGATACTTTCTGAAATTTAAATGTGCAATCAAATGGAAAAGCATTTTTTCCAAGTACATATTTAACAGAAACAGCTGTGACATGGACCTTGCTGGCAAGCTGGGAGGCAGCAAAAAGATTTTCCAGGAGATGGTACATCTTACAGCAAACCGGTGCATCTGCTGTGTGGAATCTCTGTTACTACTCAGCTGGTTTAGAAGCCCATAGTTTTCTGGTCAGTTTTATAAAAAACCAAACAAAATGAACCCAAGAAACCCACCGAAATAAACAAAAGAAAACCACATAAGAACTCTCACCAGAACTGCACTTCTAATGAATGGTGCTGCCCCCCCAGCCTCCAAAGATTAATGTGATGACTTGGTTGCTCTGCTAAAAAGAACAACATAATGTTATTTATTAAACTAGTTCTAATCCATCT
>NW_016690380.1:834664-843647 GCF_001604755.1 Lepidothrix coronata | reverse complement strand
TTTGGCTGAGATCCAACCTGAGCCTGCCCTGACACAGCTCCAGCCATTCCCTGGCTGCTGTCCCTGGTCCCCCCAGAGCAGAGCTCAGTCCCTGCCCCTCCTCTGCCCCTGCCCAGGAATTGGAACTGCACTGAGGTCTCCCCTCGGTCTCCTCTGCTCCAGCTGAACACACCAAGTGCCCTCAGTGTCCTCACACAGCTTCCCCTCAAACACAGCAGAGCAAGTTGGCAAAGGGCTGGTCCTGGGAGGGGTTTGAGTATGGTGACACACCAGGGTGACTGGAACAGCTCCAGCAGTGCATCTCTCACCCCTGTGAGAGCTGCTGACACTCTATAACTGGATGGATTCCCTTAAAGTTGCATCCTAAAAAAACAGTACCCTAAAACCCCTCAACCTTTCATGGCACCGACTGATCTGTCCTGCTCTGATTCCTCTCCCCAGGGCACAGTGAGCAGCCTGGACCTGTCAGTTCTGCAGGCTACAGCCAGCTGTGCTTCCTCTGCCATGGAGAGCATGGGAAGACTTGGAGGGAGGCCACACCATGGACCATTTGCTGACAGGGCACACCTATTCCTGCTGAACATCCTCCTTCATCCTGCTCCATGCCAGAGACAACATGGCAAAAGGGCAAAGCAACTTAGCAGACAGGTTTTATGTTCTTTCGGAGTCATCTTCCCAACATGACACCTGCTTTACTATCATTCTTATTAGTGACAGAAGTTTGCAGTTCAGCTCCTGGATTTGTTCATCCCTTGTATCTTCCAGAGTTGGGAAGCTAAGAAAACCTGCCCACAGGAAAGGGATTTAGCCAACTTGTCCATGCAATAATAAAACCTTCTATACTCTCAAGACAAGCCAAGTTCGTCCTTGAATAAACCTGTTCAAGTCACTCCAATAAATCCCCAAGGAGCAGCCACAACATCCTTGTAGAGGTACGGGGCAGATTATCATCACTCACTATTCAAGGCACTGTCAGGAACACAGAGCACCAGAACCAAGAAGAACTAAGAAAAAGCCATGTACAGCTTTAAAAGCAGCAGCAAGCACTAGCATTCTGAAAAGCTGACAGTGCTTTTATGGTTTATAAATCCATTTTGTTTTATTTTTCTTCATCCTATTTGTGGTGGGCTCATGTACTCCTACTAAAAATTCTTTTCAACTCCAGTGTTTTCCCTGTGCAGTATAATCTTGAGGGAAAAAAACCCCACTTTTCACATTACTGAAAAGACATCTAGTGTGTTTTATAGTCTCCAGCACCTGGGAAAAAAACATAACAATTGAGTGATATGACATTTTAAGAGAACATGAAGGCAATCTCTAAATGAGATTTGAGCTCTTAGCCAGCTTTAGCACACTCTGATACTAATCTGGATCAGATCTCACTTCCAGGAGTGATGTGAATTCAAAGCTGGGACCACTTGCCAATTAAAACAAGGTAACAGGCTGCTTTCTCCAGGTAACTGGAAGATATGCACAGGTCCTGACCCTCCAACATCAAGCTTTTCAACTACAAACCTCCATTTAGATCTGTTTTCTCAATGCATTTACTCCATGTTTCCATCACTTCCCCTCAGCTCTATAATCCCCAAGGCCCTCTCAGAAATGCTCTCCCAGCAGGACCCTCCTTCCCTTATACTCTCACAGAGCTGTGCCTCCTTTCCTGAGGCTTTACAGCAACCTCTGTTAACAGCACGAGTCCTTTCCCAGGTTTTGGGACACTGACCGGTAACTTCTACAGTTTTGTCATCCTCAGACAATGTGGAAGGGACATTCCTGTGCTCATTTCAATGTTTCCTCAGAAACTTCCCTTTCAGGAGTGCAGTGACTCCAGGAAGTCCTAGTGGCCATCCAACTGCCCCACTGGCAGCTCACACCCCCTGGCCAGGAGTTCAGCCCTGTGTTCCTCTGAGCAGGAGAACATTATCTTGCCATCTTTATTCTGGATAAATAGGGCACTGTCTCCTGTGAAAACCTCACCTTTTTACACCTTGATTTTGCCTCTGGAAACTCTTGAAATGTTAACGCCAACATCTCTGGAGAGGGAGTCTCTTATCTGTCCAGGGCACTAGTCTCACTTAACAGCCACGTATTAAAGGACATGAAACAAGACACTTGAAAAACCAAATGAGCTGAATATGAAAAGTAAGCCATGCTTCTCTCCTGGAAGATGAAATCGAGCCACACTAACAGCAGCATATAGAATTGGTGTAATGCAAGCAGTCACCTAAACAAAATGTCACAATACTTTGGAAGCAATACAAAAATACAGTTTGGTGTCCCATGGAATGAAGGTAGACTGGGAAAAAACCAGCTCATGAGGTTCCTCAGTTCAGCTCAGTTCAAAGTAAAAACTGGATTTCTTTAGGTATCCAAAATTTTCAAATCATAAAATAGAATCAACCAGGTTGGAAAAGACCTCTGAGATCATCCAGTCCAACCCTTGATCCAACCCCACTGTGGTTCCCAGCCCATGGCACTGATGCCACATCCAGTCTCACCTTAAACACCTCCAGGGATGGAGACTCCACCCCTTCCCTGGGCAGCCCATTCCAGTGGCTGAGCACCCTCTCTGGAAAGAATTTTTTCCCAATATCCAACCTAAACCTCCCCTGGCACAGCTGAAGACCCAGCCCTCTTGTCCTACTGCTGCTTCCTGGCTCCCCACTCCTGTCAGGGAGTTGGAGAGAGTGAGGAGGTCTCCCCTGAGCCTCCTCTTCTCCAGGCTGAACAGCCCCAGCTCCCTCAGCCTCTCCTCACAGCACTTGTGCTCCAGTCTCTTCCCCAGCCTTGTTGTTCTTCTCTGGACCTGCTCCAGCACCTCAATATCCTCCCTGAGAAGTTGTTTTTTGTTTGTCTTCTCATGTCAAAATAAAAACTGAACATTTGTGTTTTTCACTAAAGAACACATTTTCTCACATTACACATTCTCGTACTGAGTGTTTTCCTACATTTTCACAGTATCCAAGGGCATTTGGTGTCTTGCAGAAACCAGTACCCCAATGCAAACGGTACCAGACGTGCAGAAAAGGATCACAATTTCCTCGAGGTGCAGGTACAAACAACGAAGTGCTGCCCTGCTCACTGCTTACCTGGTGCACAGGGGGGAGACAGAGAAACAAAGAGAATCCCAAAATCATTGGGGTTGGAAAAGACCTCTGAGACCATCAAGTCTCAGAGGGATCCCTCAGAGGTGAGGGATCCTCACCTTGGCAGTGAGTGCCACATCCAGCCTGTTCTTAGACCCCTCCAGGGGTGGTGAGTGCACCACCAACATTAGAATGACAACAGAAGAACATTTATTTCACTCCCTTCCCTTGTACCACGTGAAATTCTACATTAGGCAACAAGCTGGAAACAGGTGCAAAATATCTTGAATATCTGATTTCCAAACCTACTTAGATATTCTCACGCAGGCTGAGACTCCTCTGTGCTGCACTTGAGCCTTCCTGCCTTTTGGAATCCTGGCTGTGCAGGAGGTTTGGCACTGCTCTCTGTGACATTTAACTCAGGAGTGTTGCCATCTTCCCAAAGTGTGTATTTTCAGATACACAACTTCCAACTCACTTTGGAGGGGAGGGTATTTTTAAGCACTAAAATCAACACTATGAGTAGCAACAGGCAAATATGAAAAGTATCATCATATAAAACCAGATTTTTTTTGACAATTGTGATGGAAATTAGCGGTTGATATCCATGCAACATCATGTCTTTTGGCATTAAGGGAACCCAAACCAATGTACAAGTAGGGAACATTTGCATACCAACAATCAGACTTGTTGGCTTAAGAAAATGACAGGCAAATAACTGAGAGCTCCATTTTCCTGACCTTATAAAAATCACAGAGATTCAAGAAGACAATTTCTCTCCTGAATTCTTTTTATTTAATGTATGACTAGAATAATAGCTTACAAGCAATAGACTGATCAAGCTACTTGCCTTTAAACAAGATTTCCTCTGTAATTAAAGGAAGTCTCCTATCCTCAGACATCATCCTATTAAATGTGACAGGAAATGCAACCAATAAATAATTAAGTCTATGTTTAGTTATAAATAAAAGATCAACAATATAATATTCTAAGAGCCACAGTCAATCAATTATCAGTATTAACCAGTAATTACTTAAAGATTAGCACATTTAAAAATTAAACTAAAAGTGCAAGAAGAAAAAAAATCTATTTGGATCGGGTATAATTAAGGAATTTCTTACATCTTGTGCAATCGATGTCTTGCATCCCATATATTTCATTCCTAGATTTGTTTGCTTGGCTAAAATATTTGCACACTGTTGGGAATGACATGGCCTAAGTGTCAAACTATTCACATCCCTAAAACTCTTGCACAAGGAGGGCACTTTAGAGCAGGCAACATTCAGGTACTTTAAAATATTTTTAAATAATGCAAGTGGTTAATTTCTTAATAATTGTTCCTGTCACAACAATATCAAGAGCACTGCTGTCCTTTCCGAGTAAACTCTGCTTGACAGGGACAGATGTTTTAAATGCTCTCTCACCCCTGGTCCCAAAGGCTCATAAAGGCTGTCAGTCACAGCTCTGTGTGTGTGTATTTATTTGGTGTGTGTTTATTTTATGTGGTGTTTCTAGGCATCCACCCCAGCAAGGTTCGGTGTCTGGTGTTTGTTTCCACCAGGCAGAGCACATGGAGAAATCTCCACTGCTGGGGGTTAGTTAATGTGCTTTTTCCCACAACAACTTGGGGTGGGTTGTTGTGGAAAACAGAGCTCCAGCACCTATGAACTCTGCCAGTACAAGGGGTTGGGTGGGAAAAACCTAACAAATTAAAATGTGCATTTTATTCTGCAAGAAAAAAAAAGTTATTAATTTAGTACTTCAATAACTTATTTGTTCAATCTTCTGACAAGATACAACAAAATTCTACCTTTAACTTCTATTATTAGATCTCCTATATTAAGGAATCTTAACCTAAACAAGCATCTCTCTGTTTATGACATATGAATTGACACAGAATTACACACACACACAGAATTATCGCTCTCTATCCTTCCCTACTTCTTCAACCAAAGGAAAAAAAATGCCAGAACAATACAAAAGAGAGGCAAAAAAACCAGTACCTGGTGTCAAGTGTGCTGATAATTCAGCAGTTGGCCTCCCAAGTTGCACAGCATCCAAAAAAGTAGGAAACATCAGCCATGGGACAGGAGGGTTTCAAGTTAGATGATCCATGTGCACATGGCTGCAATACTACTTATTTCTGTATAAACAAACAAGAGATATTTTCAGGAAGAAAAGAGGTTCTTTTCTCTCAGCAGTTGAAGTAAATGCAAGAATGAACTTCTGGTATTCCATATGCACAGGAATGGGTGCTGTGGACTAACAGGCTACAACAGGACACACTGACCCTGATGCACAGTAATCAGTACACCAGTAATTACCTAAATCACAGTATCCATGAGGGAGAAACAGTAACTTTTAGACAAAATAAAAACACACACAGCATGCACAAAGTGGGGCTCATCATTCTTCCATCTGAGGACATGACCTAATTAATTCCACCCTAATGATAGAAAATAATTCCTATAAGAAAAATCATCTTTGCATAATCAGATGTTGTTAGAATTTATGTTCCTTCTGCTGAGACAAAAATGTCCCACGAAGGCAGCTGAAGTGTCAGTGCTGAATTGCCATGAATTGTCACCGTCCACACCTTTACTGTTCTCAGCTGTTTGGACTTCATTCTACTCCTTGATCCTGGCATTCAGAGGTGAGGATCTATGGATAGCACACGTGAAATATGGGCTCCCTCAGTGCTATTTCTGCACACAACTGTGCAGCAGAACTAATACATTTAACTGATAAATACATCAAAGGGAGCACGTCTAAAGCAATAAACATCTCCTGTGGAGGGATGTTTATGCACTACAGGAGATGTTGTGCTGAGTCCATATGTCCCTTTGATGTAGTTATCATTATTATAATGAAAGCATTAGTTGATTTTATTGCTTTTTAAACACCACTGTTGCCCACCATCACTCCATTAAACATAGCTGTGTTCATTAACACAGTGAAGGAAGGGCTTTCATTTAGATCTGGAGGAGTTTGTTGGTAGAATGGCTGTCACTCCATAATTCCTTTCTTTTGCTCCTGGCCTCCTCATTTTAAGGTTACTATCGGGCATTGACACATTTGTGTTTCCACAACTTCCATCAGCAGCCTGACCTTGAAAGTTCCTGCCATTCTGAAAGATTAATCAGTGCACACAGACAAACTCATTCTGGATTCAAATTTTTATATGTCCCTGAAAGAAGTCTCGTAAAGTTTCCATTAATTTCTGTTTATTAAAGCTCACCATAAATACAAGCCTAGCAATACACTTCTGATTAAACAGTAAATTTTGCAAAACAGCCTTACCACAACAATATATGCAGTGAGTGTGTCCCCAAAAACACGTGCTCCTGCATAACATTTTGTGATCAAATATTTGTGCTCAGACTTCTAAAATTCCAGTGCTACACCCATAATCAGGACTTCAGGAATGACACCTTCAGCTTCAGAGGCAGGAATTTAGACCCAGCAAAGTACACTGCTTTCTGCAACTGGTCCCTAAGTCCTTAAAAGCCCTGAGTGTTGGTGTGAGCAACTGTGTCATTCTGAAAATTAGCTGCATAATGAACACCAGATCCTGGGTCTTGGAGGATGCTGATAAACATGGCACAGGTTGTGTGGAAGCTGAATATTCATGCAGGGTGTTTAAGAGCCAAAGGCTGGATGAAGCTGTGCTTGACCCAAGGATGTTTCAGAGCTGAAGGCTGGATAAAGCTGTGCTTGACCTCATCTAGTGGCTGTGACAGGGCCCCTTCCAGCAGGAGGCTGGACCAGAGCACTCCAGAGCCCCTGCTATGACTCAACACTGGAGATGGAGCCGTCACCTAGTGCCACTTTCTTTAACTAAAAAAGAATTTTCAAACAATGCAATAATGGAAACCAGCTCCAGAGGATGCTCTATCTTGATTATTTCAGACTATTTCTTTCCAACAGACACATGTGAAACAGCACAGAAAGGCAGAGCCAGCACAACATAGAACACAGAATTGGGAAAGCACAGAACTAGGAAAATCCTCCCAAGGGGATGCCTTGAGTGTGTTCCAAAAAAAACCATGTTAAACCATTTCTTGGGGTGGCCAACTTTGCAGGGATGACTGTGATTCCAATACATGTCCACAGACATATAAACACAGTGGAGATCACATAGGACATTTTTGGCAAAAGCAATGTTCTCCCACCACTGAGGTTTGGAAATGGCTTTTGCTAGGTTAGAAACAAGCTGAGTTGTAATTAATACTTAATGTTGAACATTGCTAATTGACAGCAACGTGAATGGAATTTACTACCACAGAGTTCTACATTCTCAGAATGGCAATACTTAAAACTCTTTTTCTTCTCTTTTCTTTTTTTTTTTTTTTTGTAAAAAGAAATTAAAACATTTAACAGACAACAAAATTAAACATCCTGATGTACAGGCCAAAGTGAATTTAAAAGCATGTTTTGCAAAAACATCTTTTAAAACAGCAACACAAATAAGAGTCTGTTATTTATAATATTTATATTTATAATATATAAATATATTTATTTGTAATAGCATAAAATACAAATATATTTCTTTATAATAACAAATTTACATTTATTGAGTTGGAAGAAATACAAAGAATTCTGAGATTTCCTGGTTAGACACTATATTTTAGAGAACTGTGAGGAAGGGTTAATGTGCCCCAGGCAACATCCTCACAGTCTACACAGTTCCTCCCTTTGTGTGTCCCTGAGAAGCTCATGGGGGGTTATCACGGTCAATTAGGAAAGTGCTGCTCCACAAGGGGAGTTTTCAAGTAGAGTTTGCCAGAAATTCTCTAGACAGCTTCTAACTGCTCTGGAGATGTGCAGAGTGTTACAAATGCACCAAGTGCCAACATCACAGGCTTCCTGCTCCCTGCTTTGAACAAATGTCACCGCCTGCCATCTGCCAGAAAACCTCAGGTCAAATGTGGTGGTGTCAATCCAGTGCCTAAAACTGCCTCTGTTTGCCATTAAGCTGTTTCCTGGTGAATGTGGAAAATGTCTCATGAAACGTATGGGAATTTGAAAAGTCTGTTTTATTTGAAAAAGTAGATGAATAGGAACTCAGGTCCTGAGTTTTCCTTAAAGAAGGATCCAACTATTTACAGTTGGCTGTGATTTGTGTCCTGTTCATGATGAAAACGTTGGAGGAAACAACACTAATTCAAGGATCCAGTGGAATGCTGCCAGAAGGTAGTGGCTATTCAGTGAATGAAAATATGTTGTTGAAAAAGGAAGGTGTCAAAGGCAAATGAAGCTGTAAATTAGAACAAAAATAGGGCACAGTCAGCAATGCAGCAGCAAGAGGTTGTTCAGCATGTGAGAGATATATCACTTCACAAAGTAAAAGTTTGCATTGTTTTGGTCAGGTTCCAGGTTTGCAGATAGGTCAGAGTTTGCCCTCAGGTCTCAGGAGAAGCAGGAGCTGGATGAGGAGGTGGAAGAGAAGTGTATGGTCCTAATGATCCCTTTAGGAAAAGCCTGCGGTGCTATCCATCATCTCAGACTGCTGAATCCACACTGCAGGAATTCTCACTCCCCTCAGGGCAGGACCCCGGCTGGCGCTCAGGAGCAGCCTGTGCCAGGGACAGGGGGCTCGGTGCCAACACCAGTGTGAGGGGCACAGGGACACAGAAACATCGGGCAAACTCGGGGCTGCGCCGGCACCTCTCGCACTTCCAGCTGGGACCTCATCCAAGGTATTTGATGAAATCACAGGACAGCTCAGTCTGGGTGTGATGGGCTGTGGATCTCCCTGCACTGCTCAGCACCACGAAGGATCAAAACCTCAAAAGCAACTCCCAGCCTATGTATGGGAAGGAATGTGGAGGAGCGAAGGCTGAGGGCACTTGGTGTGTTCCAGCTGGAGCAGAGGAGACTGAGGGGAGACCTCAGTG